>NC_036847.1:14443702-14518391 GCF_002910315.2 Salvelinus sp. IW2-2015
CACCAGGCGGGCCTGGTCTCAGAGTCAGTTCCTCCTGTAGTGGGAGCTCCACCAGGGAACAGCGAGGCCACCAGGCGGGCCTGGTCTCAGAGTCAGTTCCTCCTGTAGTAGGAGCTCCACCAGGGAACAGCGAGAGGAAACATCTCTCTGTGCGTGCCGGCCAGAGTATCCAGCGGACGAGCACCACGGACACTCCTGTCAGCTCTCATCCCCGGAACCCACGGCACAATTAACGCCATGACACGCTGTCACTTGGAGTGTCCGACGGTGGAGGAAAGAGGCTCTTCTGGGAAGCGTAGAGTTGAACGGGTCCACCGGTGGCCTGAGTGACATTAAAAATAACATGGCCTCAAGGGAGAAGACCGCTAGGAGAAATAGCTGTGGCTAAATATCTCTATTTCTACTCTTTTATTTCGAGATCAAGTCACACTTTCAGCCCGATATGTGCCTGTAACTTCGTCTCTATTCCTCAGTACTAATTAGCCGCTGTTAAATTCATTTCAGGATTGTGGGGGGTGGACTGTGGAGACATGAATTGGTCATCATGTTTAGTTATGTGACCCAGGAGCTGGCTGCGGTGCTGGGCTCAGTGATGAAAAGAGCCTCAGATGTAATGTGAATGTAGATATAAATCAGCCTGGTGGTGGGGGGCCTGTAATGACAAGGCCCTGGTCAACAGTAGTGCACTGTATAAGGAAAAGGGTGCTATTTGGGATGGGGCCTAGAACTCTGCTCTGGTTCAGTAAGCAGAGAGAGAGCCGAGAAGCCTTAGCTGTGGCTCTGTGATCCGTACAGCGCTCTGGCCTAAAAAAAACAATAGTGACGAGGGAGAAACCATACAGTTACATATCGGGATATTATTTTTGCCGATATATCATATTGTTTTGACAGTATCGCAATATTTTTGCGCTAGTTGGCTGTACCTGCACCAAATCTCCTTCATAGCTTGTTCTCCATCTTCTTTTTAAGTGGGGAGACAATTTTTTCCATGGCACTTTCATTTGCATGACTGATCAAAAGTCGTTTTCTCATGGCTCTCTCTTGTCCCTCTGAGGCAGACATATGGTGAGCAATATGTTTGGAACATCAAATCGCAATAAAATCACAGTATAGAATCGCAATACATATCGTATCGGCACCAAGGTATCATGATAGTATTGTATTGTGAAGTCCCTGGCAATTCCCAGCCCTACACTACACAATACACTGCCTGTCCTCTGACTCCGCACTGAGGACCACGTCATTGGTCTGGGGGGGTAGGAGGGGCCAGACGGGGCGAGGTACAGTGTGCTCTGTGCCCCCCCCCCATCAAGGTGGTGTATACGGAGTCTGTGTGTGGTATTTGTGAGCCCCCTATATGTGTACACGCCACGGTGGTGTGTGTGTGTGTGTGTGTGTGTGCGCGTTTTGGATTATTTTGTGTGTGCACTCTCCTCTCAAATGATGTTCTCAAGGACAGGCGGTGTGAAGGGAGTGTCCTTGAGCTATACAGATGAATTCACTCCTTTATTGAATAGGGCATGTAACTGTGAATGGGGTGTATAGGCTACGGGACGGGAGAGAAAGCACCAGTGTCAGTCCATTATTGGAGTACTCTGCTGTGTGTTGTGTTCCTGCCATGTAACTTGTCTTGTAGCGTGTCGTTTCCCCTCCCATCCCCCCACATCCCTGTCTCTCCCCCCTGGCAGGCAGGATGAGGGTACCACTGTACTGTAGCTCTGTGGTTAAGGTGTTGAGTGCTGACCGCTGTCACAGAAGGAGGGGAAAAGCTGTGGGAAGAAACAAAGCCATCTCATGCCATTGATTCCCATCGGCCAGAGAGAGAGACGGCTCAGAGAGAGAGGGAGGGATGAGGATGGAGAAATGGCGAGAAAGAGAGGGAGAGAAGAGCTGGGCGAGAGAAGGAGAGAAAACAAGTGTATTCACACAGAGAGAACAGGGGGGGGTGTAGTGCGCCACACACACACTCACCGTCTCGCCTCACAGATGGCACTCTTTTAATGTTGCACCTACAGGGTGGTGTCTGTGTTTTGCTTGATTGGCTGTGGTTGAATCAACGGTGGGTGTTTGACTGTCTTCCTCCCCTGATGCTGCCTGTTCAGGGCTGATCAGTGATCAGGGTCTGTGAACAGTGATCTCACAGTGGTATATCTGTCAATGTCAGCTCAATGTTTCTCCCCTCCCAGCCACACTGTACCTAGATCAGATCAGTAATCAGAGCACTTTCCAGCAGCACCTCCATCTGCGCTGCTGTCCTCCTCTCCGCATGCACCCAGCTAGTGTTCTAGCAGGCAGGCAACTCACAGGCGGGCAGGCAGGCAGGTAGCTCGCAGGCAGGCAGCTCACAGGGAAGGCAGCTCACAGGGAAGGCAGCTCACAGGGAAGGTAGCTCACAGGGAAGGTAGCTCACAGGGAAGGTAGCTCACAGGGAAGGTAGCTCACAGGCAGACTGGAAGGCTGTTGAATATGTATTACTTAATCAGGGTGATTGACGGAGTGGCATTTTCATCTGTTGGGAGATGGAGAGATTTCTCTCTCTTTCTCTTTCCRCTCTCTCTCCCTGGGCTGTAGCTGTTCCCACACTGTCATTAGCTTTCTAGCTAAGTGACATTAAGTCTGTGCTCTGCGATCTCCCTAAGCTGCTGCAGCCTCCATCTCAGAGCTGTAATTGTTTCTGTTTTTCCCGGGTTGTCTGAATGAACTTGTCATCCCTCCAGCCTCTCTTCCTCTTCCCCCTGCTCCCCCCTTCCTCCGCCTGCTCCTCCTCTCTGTAGCCAGGCCCTATAAAGGTCCAGAAACGCAGGCTATTTGTCGCAGGGTTGTGTTCGCCGCCCCCTAAGCCCCCCGCTCAGTTTTATTTCAGCAGTGGGAATTGGCAGCACAAAGTGCAGCATGAAAAACAGAGGGCAGAAAGTCATTTTTTTTGTTCAATTGCAGCTCTCAAACCCTGACATCAGTATTCCACTCAGACCTGGAGTCTGACAAAAAGCGAAAAAGAGCAAAAGCGAGGGACGGAGAGGGGGGCGAGGGACGGGCAGAGAGAGACAGAACATTGAAGTCTTTTGATTGCAAATTGTAAATGCGCCTCTCCCTCCATCCCCCTCTCTCTCTTTCTCTCACCATCTTGTTTCAAAGCAGAAGGGACTCAAGCTGTAGGTGAAATAAATCACTGGCAGCCTGGGCGAGGAAGGAGAAAGGGAGGGAAGGAGGGGTGGGTATACAGGACAGAAAGAAAGAGGCGCTTTAGTTCTGACTTCTGCTTTTGTGTTGGCCTTCACCGTTAGATGACCCCTGCTCTGTTTGTGCTTGTTTTCAGAGCCCAGCCGCTTCTCCAAACATAAAGAGACTCCCACATCCCCAGAGAAGACAGCCTTCCATTGACAGGTGAGTGACGGGGGTAGCGTCCTGACGAGGAACAGACAATGAGGGACTGGGGTGTTGCTGCTGTGGGGGGGGGGGGGGGGGGGGTTGGTCTTGATGCGAGGAGGGGGTGTCTCTGCCTCTCTGTCTCTGTCTGTTTTAACACCCCTGCTAGCTAGGCTGAATCCCTCTGACTGTCAGTGGTGGCTGCAGAGAGCTCTCGCCAACTCTGCGCTCTCACACAACACAGAATAGAGTAATTTGTCAGGGGGATGGATAGACGACGGCAGTGCTCCGAGTCAGCACTGGGGGTGGGGTTGGCTTTGGGGCGAGCCTGTCAGAAGTGACAGAGAGAGAGAGAAAAGGGGGAAGAGCGATGGAGGAGAGTAAAGAATGAAAGGGGTGAAAATGGGACGTGGGGTTGACGGTCGATGTGGGCTCTAGGGTGTTGTGGGTGTGCCCTCCGCCCCCTCCCATGACGACATCCCTGCGTGGCACAGCTGGACCCGCTGAGGGGTAAGAACAGGAGCCTCACATTTCTGATTAATGATGGAGTATGGTCTCAGACAATGTGCACGATTTGGACAAAAAATCTATCCTGAACAAAAATATAAACGCAACATGTAAAGTTTTGGTCCCATGTTTCATGAGCTGAAATAAAAGATCCCAGAAATGTTCCATACGCACAAAAAGCTTATTTCTCAACAATGTTGTGCACAGATTTGTTCACATCCCTGTTAGTGAGCATTTCTCCTTTGCCAAGATAATCCATCTACCTGACAGGTGTGGCATATCAAGAAGCTGATTAAACAGCATGATCATTACACAGGTGCACCTTGTGCTGGGGACAATAAAAGGCCACTAAAATGAGCAGTTTTGTCACACAACACAATGCTTAAGATGACTCAAGTTTTGAGGGAGCGCGCAAAACTGACAGGCCGCCCCCAGGTGGTAAGGGTAGGCAACAACACATCTGCCACGCTGATCCTAAACACAGGGGCCCCTCAGGGACGCATGTTTAATCCCCTGTGTTGAATAGGGTGTTTTTCATGTGGCCAAAGTGCTTAGTGCCAATCTGGTCTTTGAGACAAATCTTCTGATTAAAACCGCATGCCTTGTCAAAAGGACATTGACTTGATGTACATTAATGGCCAGTGTCTATAAAGGTTCATATCAAACCGTAAATGAAAAATGCTGCCAACATGCCAAACTTTCCAGCTGCGGTCTTGCATATTCAGTACCGGCCGTAAGAGAGAAGCTAACGTGTGTGTGTGTGTATGTTTTGCCCGGTACTGGTACTCCCTGTATATAGCCATGGTATTTTTACTTGTTATTGTTATTCACTGTGTATTTATTTATCTTTAACTCTGCATTGTTGGACCCATAAGTCAGCATTTCACTGTTAGTCTACACCTGTTGTTTACGAAGCGTGACAAATAAAACTTGATTTGATTTCATGGGAGAGAGAGAAAGAGATACATAAACAGGAAAGAAAAAGTGACGGACAGATTATTGAAGTCACACTCCCTCCCATTGTTTTGTCTTATATTGCGTTACCTAGTGTTGGCCAATAAGAAAGCTGAAAAGTTTCTCCACAAATCAGGCTCACTCAGCAGGTTACACAAATGGAACGTCTCATCCCATCCAAGATCTGATACATCATTAGCTTTTCCCCTCTGTTTGTTTTTGCTTTCTGTCGACTAGAGAAACCATTTCCACATAGCTTGTCCCATAGGGACGTTCGGTATGTAGGCAGTTGCTCTCCAGGCAGGTCACACCCGTTCTGTGAGAGCTACACTCACTAACCTGCTCAGGCAGATGCAATTGTTTTCTTAGGCTCGGGAATTACAGTATCAGTGCTCTGCATCATATTGCAGCATTCCACTGGTAACATGATCAATCTTTTCAATTCCATATTGTAGGGGTTTGTTAGCTCAGCAATAGTGCAGCACTTTTGTGTCGGAGCTGCAGAAACCCATAATTATTCATTTTGACACTTACCGTAGATGTCAAATTGACATAAAACAACTATGGAATATTTTATCGTTCCCTCAGTACCAGTGGCGGTCGTTGCCATTTAAGATGAGGGAGGATGATTCTTTTTTTTATGAGCATGGCCTTATATCTATTACAGCATACCTATTACAGATAGTGGAGCAGGTTGAGAGCTTCAAGTTCTATGGTGTCCACATCACAAACAAGCTATCATGGTCCAAACACTAAAAGACAGTCGTGAAGAGGCACGACAATGTCTATTCCCCCTCAGAAGACTGAAAAGATTTGGCATGGATGGGTCCTCAGATCCTCAAGAAGATCTACAGCTGCACCATCGAGAGCATCCTGACTGGTTGCATCACTTCCTGGTATGGCAACTGCTCAGCCTCCGACGGCAAGGCGCTACCCAGTACATCACTGGGGCCAAGCTTCCTGCCATCTAGGACCTGTATACCAGGCAGTGTCAGAGGAAAGCCCTAAAAATTACCAAAGACTCCAGCCACCCTAGTCAAAAACTGTTCTCTCTGCTACCGCACTGCAAGTGGTACCGGAGCTCCAAGTCTCGGACCAAAAGGCTTCTTAACAGCTTCTACACCCAAGCCATAAGACTGCTGAACAGCTAATCAAATGGCTACCCAGACTATTAACATTGACCTCCCCCTTTTTTAATTCTGCTGCTACTCGTTATTGTTATTTTATTTTATTTTATTGTTACTTTAAAAAAGTTTTACTTTAGTTTATTTAGTAAATATTTTCTTAACTCTTGCATTTCTTAACTGCATTGTTAGTTAAGGGCTTAAGCATTTCAAGTTAAGGTTGTATTTGGCGCATGTGACAAATAAAATGTATTTGACTGTCATTCATATTCCATTCACCCAGCTCAACGTAACCTCAATAGGTTAAGGCTACTACACGATACTTGAATTTTCCCTGTACCCATCATGTGGTTGCTACAACCAAGCCTGTGAATAAAAGTTTACAACGTAGGTGCACAGGTAGAGAGAATTGAGTAATCAAGGTGACAGATAGTGACAGATTCTATACCGCCTTGCACTCTGTTGCCTGCATCTAGCTGATCTAGGATGTCATCATTAGTCCAACAGTTGCAAGTAATTCCTTCTCCCAACTAACTACGAGCTCTCCTCCTGTCACCTTTTCTCTTCGCTTGTGGACTTTAGTGCACAACACATCAGCTCTCTGTGACCAGGTGAAAAAACCTTTCCGAGCCAAACCTTCATATAATAACGTCATAGTCAACTACAACTACTAAAACTAACACGTTAGTAAACCTGCTACAATCATGCAGTACAGTGTTCAGTCAGAAATCAGGTTAGCAGTTACACCGGCGGGCCCCGGTGGCAATAAATTAATTTACAACTTTCAAATTAGTGGATTCAGCTATTTCAGCCACACTCGTTGCTGACAGATGTATAAAATCGAGGACACAGCCATGCAATCTCCATAGACAAACATTGGCAGTAGTATGGCCTGACTGAAGATCTCAGTGACTTTCAACATGACACCGTCATAGGATACCACCTTTCCAACAAGTCAGTTTCTGCCCTGCTAGAGCTGCCCCGGTCAACTGTAAGTGCTGTTATTGTGAAGTGTAAATGTCTAGGAGCAACAACGGTTCAGCCGCAAGTTGGTAGGCCACACAAGCTCACAAAACGGGACTGTTGAGTGCTGAAGGGCGTAGTGCGTAAAAATCATCTGTCCTCAGTTGCAACACCGAGTTCCAAACTGCTGCTGGAAGCAACGTCAGCACAATAGCGGTTCTTTGGGAGCTTTATGAAATGGGTTTCCATGGCCGAGCAGCCGCACGCAAGCCTAGGATCACCATGCGCAATGCTACGGGTTGGCTGGAGTGGTGTAAAGCTTGCCGCCATTGGACAGTAGAAACGACTGGCATTCCGACGTACGAACCTAGGTTTGGCAGATGCCAGGAGAACGCTACCTGCGCCAATGCATAGTGCCAACTTTAAAGTTGGCACTATGGATGGGGTCTGACAGGGATGTCTTTATGTGGTAACTAGTGGATGGGGTCTGGCAGGGTTGTCTTTATGTGGTAACTAGTGGAAGGGGTCAGATATGGTTGTCTTTATGTGGTAACTAGTGGGTTCAAGATTATGCGTTGTCTTTATGTGGTAACTAGTGGATGTGGTCTGACAGGGTTGTCTTATGTGTTAACTAGTGGATGGGGTCAGATATGGTTTTCTTTATGTGGTAACTAGTGGATGGGTCTGATTGGCATTGTCTTTATATGGTAACTAGTGGTGGGGTCTGATTGATTGTCTTATGTGGTAACTAGTGGATGGGGTCTGATAGGGTAGTCTTATGTGGGTAACTAGTGGATGGGGTCTGATAGGGTTGTCTTTATGTGGTAACTAGTGGATGGGGTCTGATAGGGTTGTCTTTATGTGGTAACTAGTGGATGGGGTAGATATGGTTGTCTTTATGTGGTAACTAGTGGATGGGGTCTGATTGGATTGTCTTATGTGGTAACTAGTGGTGGGGTCTGATTGGATTGTCTTTATGTGGTAACTAGTGGATGGGTCTGATAGGGTAGTCTTTATGTGGTAACTAGTGGATGGGGTCTGATAGGGTTGTCTTTATGTGGTAACTATGTGGAGGGTCTGATAGGGTAGTCTTTATGTGGTAACTAGTGGATGGGGTCTGATAGGGTTGTCTTTATGTGGTAACTAGTGGATGGGGTCTGACAGCGTTGTCTTTATGTGGTCGACGATGGGTCTGACAGGGTTGTCTATATGTGTAGCAGACGGGGTCTGATAGGTGGTCTTTATATGGTAACTGGAGAATGGGGTCTGATAGGGTTGTCTTTATGTGGTAACTAGTGGATGGGGTCTGACAGGGATGTCTTTATGTGGTAACTAGTGGATGGGGGCCTGATAGGTTGTCTTTATGTGGTAACTAGTGGAAGGGGTCAGATATGGTTGTCTTTATGTGGTAACTAGTGGATGGGGTCTGATTGGATTGTCTTTATGTGGTAACTAGTGGATGGGTCTGATAGGGTAGTCTTTATGTGGTAACTAGTGGATGGGTCGATAGGGTGTCTTTAGTGGTAACTAGTGGGTGGGGTCGATTAGGTTGTCTTTATGTGGTAACAGTGGATGGGGTCTGATTGGATTGTCTTTATGGTAACTAGTGGATGGGGTCTGATTGGATTGTCTTTATGTGGTAACTAGTGGATGGGGTCTGATAGGGTAGTCTTTATGTGGTAACTAGTGGATGGGGTCTGATAGGGTTGTCTTTATGTGGAAACTATGGAGGGGTCTGATAGGTAGTCTTAGTAACTAGGATGGGGTCTGATAGGGTTGTCTTTATGTGGGTCTACGATGGGGTCTGGCAGGGTTGTCTTTTATGTGTAATTAGTGGAAGGGGTCAGATATGGTTGTCTTTATGTGGTAACTAGTGGATGTGGTCTGACAGGGTTGTCTTTATGTGTTAACTAGTGGATGGGGCAGATATGGTTGTCTTTATGTGGTAACTAGGGATGGGGTCTGATGGATTGTCTTTATATGGTAACTAGTGGTGGGGTCTGATGGATTGTCTTTATGTGGTAACTAGTGCGGATAGTGGAAGGGGTCTGATTGTATTGTCTTTATGTGATAACTAGTGGATGGGGTCTGATAGGGTAGTCTTTATGTAGTAACTAGTGGATGGGGTCTGATAGGGTTGTCTTTATGTGGTAACTAGTGGATGGGTCTGTTAAGGTTGTCTTTATGTGGTAACTAGTGGATGGGGTCTGATAGGGTTGTCTTTATGTGGTAACTAGTGGATGGGGTCTGATTGGATTGTTTTTATGTGGTAGCTAGAGGATGGGGTCTGACAGGGTTGTCTTTATGTGGTAACTAGAGGATGGGGTCTGATAGGGTTGTCTTTATGTGGTAGAAGATAGGGTTGTCTTTATGTGGTAGAAGATGGGGTCTGACAGGTTTTTTTTTTTTTTCATTGAGGCTCCTTTCAGAAATAATATAATGTTCTTTCAGAGTCTCACATTTCCCTGTTCACTGCTCACTAATCCAACATTAATTCATTTGGTTGGTAAATGTAGAGGAAATTCATTAATAAATTAAACTCTCTCCCTGGAGCATGTCTTCTACGTTTGTCTGTATAACAATAACCGCGATGTGTCGTGTGTGTTTCAGTCTGTGTCCATACAGTTATTTCTTGACATGTATTGATCCAGGGCTCGTTTTTAGTGGACCTTGATCATATTATTACAGTTTGAGAATATAAATGGCAATGGATCTTCAACAATAGCCCATGAACTACTGACCTGTGTCACGGTTGTGTGGAGAGACGGACCAAGGCGCAGCGTGATTAAAGTTCCACATATTTATTTACGCGAAACTTCCAAACAAAAAGAAACCCGTGACATCAGAGGTGCCACATGCACTAACTCAAAACAAGATCCCACAAAACACAGTGGGGAAATGGCTGCCTAAATATGATCTCCAATCAGAGACAACGATAAACAGCTGCCTCTGATTGGGAACCATACCAGGCCAACATAGAAATAAAACAACCTAGATTACCCACCCTAGTCACACCCCGACCTAACCAAAATAGAGAATAAAAAGTCTCTCTATGGTCAGGGCGTGACAACCTGTGGGTTTGTGTATTTATGATTCGTTCTCTCTCTGTTCACCCAGCACATGGCAGACAAACTAGGACAACCCATGTTCCCCTGTCCTCTGGACTGCTGCCTCAGCCTGAATAGGGGGTGCATTGAGGCAGTACAGGGGAGAGGGGGGAGAGGGTTGATTACATGGGGCTGGTGCAACTACCAGGGGAGGAGGAAGATTTTGAGTGTCCCTATCCTGCTATGCTGTGTGTATTTCAATGAGCCGGCGGGGGAGGGCTGACCCCTCCTGCCATGATGTTTGTGTTACTATAGGGACCTGTACAGATTTATTAGCCGAGGCTCCATTTGTCATGGTAGTGGCACAGCGCTCGGGCTGCCGTGGAGACAGGACCTCATCCATCACCCCGGAGACCATCCCCACGGCAACGCTGCTGACACCTCACACACCAGCAATACGGACACACATTCCCTCATACAATCATGCTGCTCAGACATTTACGCACGCATGTACACCTGCATGTGCGTAGGCATGTGCGACACACACACACATAGTAGTCTTCCATTATTCTCTTAACCCCCCTGTCATATTGTCACTGAGTCCGTTGTCCACAGTGACATGGAAGGATCCCCACTGCTGTTTACATGCACAACACACTTGTAATCCCGCACAAATAGAGCTACAGAAACACATAAAGATATGTCTGCAATAACCCCAGGTATAGGTGGCTGATACCACTCCTACACAGGGCATCTATTTCCCCACACATATATACAGTAGCTACAGAAACACACCTACAGATATAACCCCCTACATGACTGGAATGTGTCTGTGTATGGATGGCTGCTACCTGCTACCTACCACTCCCACATGGGTCAGGAACGATGGGCATCCTTTAACTGCACCGTCTGAAACTCCTCTCATCTCCTCTCAAAGTATATTTACAGGAGTATGCGTGGGACACACCATGCCTGTAGCTACCACACTTGGCTGGGTGTAAGGTATTATATTGCTTACATTGTACTACAGTATTTTCTTCACCACATTTGTGTGGACACCTTTTAAAGTGTGTTCACATCAAACCTACAGGGCTTGTTACTTAGTTTTGTGTTTATGTATACGTTTCCAGTCAGAATCGTCCTTTGTTGAGTCCTCAGTGGAGAGATTCGTAGTTGGTCCAGTGTAGTGTGCTGTGCTCTGTCTGAGTCTCTGAGAGAAGGTGGTTTCTCTGCAGCTCTGAAGGGTAACAGCTGGTTCTGTAGGTGCAGCACAGCACAATGCCCCCGGCAGACGCAGACACACCTCTCACTGCCATGAACCCCCTCTTCCCCCTTCTACCCTCCAACCCCCCTAGGCCACAGAGCACAGCCGGCCCAGAGAGATGAGGGTAGCTGTGGCTGGGGCTTGGCAGAGAGAGGGAGAGCTCTGCTGTCCTGCCTTAAAAACTTATTCGGGATCGGTGTCCCTTCCACAAGACGGTTGAGCTAACGTAGGCTATCTGATATATCTGATATTGGCAGAACGCTTAAATTCTTGTTAATCTAACTGCACTGTCCAATTTATAGTAGCTATTACAGTGAAATAATACCATGCTATTGTTTGAAGAGAGTGCATCATTTTGAACATGACAAGTTATTAATAAGCATATTAGGCACATTTTGGCAGTCTTGATACAACATTTTAACAGAAATGCAATGGTTCATTGGATCAGTCTAAAACTTTGCACATGCACTGCTGTCATCTAGTGGACAAAATCTAAATTGCACCTGGAATGGAATAATACATTATGGCCTTTCTCTTGCATTTCAAAGATGATGGTACAAAAAAAAATACAAATGAAAGGTCGGTTTTTTCTTTCTATTGTCTTTTACCAGATCTATTCTGTTATATTCTCCTACATTCCTTCCACATTTCCACAAAGGTCAAAATGTTTCCTTTCAAATGGTACCAAGAATATGCATATCCTTGCTTCAGGGCCTGAGCTACAGCAGTTAGATTTGGGTATGTCATTATAGGCGAAAATTGGTAAAAAAGGGGCGTATCCTTAAGAGTCACTTAAAGCACTTAAAGGGGAAATATAGGCTAGAGAGAAACAAGGAGAGCGTATGGAGCCGCTGAACCACCTGGTGATGAGGTAGACTACCTGTGCTGTGGTACAGTTCATTCTGTGAAGCTGCTGGCTAGTGGTTGAATCTCTCTAGTGCTTCCTCAACTGAACTGGAAGCTATAGAATGGAGGGTGAGTGAGAGATGCTGCACGCCAGACTCGACTGTAGCCAACTACCCCCTCCGTTCCCCCTACCCAACGCATCATATTCTCCCCTCCGTTCCCCCTACCCAACGCATCATCTTTCCCCTCCGTTTCCCCCTACCCAACGCATCATTTCTCCCCTCCGTTCCCCTACCCAACGCCATTTCATATTCTCCCCTCCGTTTCCCCCTACCCAACGCATCATAAATTCTCCCCTCCGTTTCCCCCTACCCAACGCATCATATTTTCTCCCCTCCGTTCCCCTACCCAAAGCCCGTATATTCTCCCCTCCGCTTCCCCCTTACCCAAACGCATCATATGCTTCCCCTCGTTCCCCTACCCAACGCATCATATTCGCCCCCTCCGTTCCCCTAACCAACGCATCATATTCTCCCCTCCGTTCCCCCTACCCAACGCATCATATTCTCCCCTCCGTTCCCCCTACCCAAGCATCATATTTTCCCCTCCGTTTCCCCCTACCCAACGCATCAGCTTCTCCCCTCCCCTTTCCCCCCTTACCCAACGCATCATATTTCTCCCTCCGTTCCCCCTACCCAACGCATCATATTCTCCCCCTCCGTGGCCCCCTTACCCAACGCATCATATTCTCCCCTCCGTTCCCCCTACCCAACGCCAGTCATATTCTTCCCCTCCGTTCCCCCTACCAAACGCATCATATTCTCCCCTCCGTTCCCCCTACCCAACGATCATTATTCCTCCCCTCCCGTTCCCCCCTACCCAACGCATCATATTCTCCCCTCCGGTCCCCTACCCAAACGCATCATTTCTCCCCTCCGTTTCCCCCTACCCAACGCATCATATTCTCCCCTCCGTTCCCCCACCCAACGCTCTCATTCTTCTCCCTCCGTTCCCCCTAACCCAACGCATCATATTCTCCCCTCCGTTCCCCCTACCCAACGGCATCATAGTTCTCCCCTCCGTGCCCCCTACCCAACGCATCATATTTCTCCCCCATCCGTGCCCCCTTACCCAACGCATCATATTCTCCCCTTCCGTTCCCCTACCCAAACGCATCATATTCTCCCCTCCGCTTCCCCCTAACCCAAACGCATCATATTCTCCCCTCCGTTCCCACTACCCAACGCCATTCATATTCTCCCCTCCGTTTCCCCCTACCCAACGGCATCATATTCTCCCCTTCCGTTCCCCCTACCCAACGCATCATATTCTTCCCCTCCGTTCCCCCTTACCCCAACGGCATCATATTTTCTCCCCTTCCGCTTCCCCCTTACCCCAACGAGCATCATATTCTCCCCTCCGTTCCCCCTACCCAACGCATCATATTCTCCCCTCCGTTCCCCCTACCCAACGCATCATATTCTCCCCTCCGTTCCCCCTACCCAACGCATCATCTTCTCCCCTTACGCCTCCCGTCCCCACCTCCTCTGTGAGCTTCATAACGCACCCATCTGAATGGAGACAATGGGTGCATGCTAATGTGAGTGTGTTGACAGGTGTTGTTTAGGTTACAGTTGACCGTTACTGAGATAGGACAGGAGGAGGGAAATGGAATTGCGAGAGAGATGGAGATGGAGTGAGAGAGACAGAGATGGATCAAGACACTACAGTGAGAGTGGATGAAGTATGCAATAGATGGTAGTTAATTTAAGTGTATCTTAAAGAGGCTGTCCATTAGCTCCAGTTATTAGGATAGCAGATAGCATTGAGACACCTGATAGTGTAGTGCACTGTGCATCTGACCTGGGACCAGAGGATAGGGGGTTGGGGAGGGGTGGTAGAGTGAAATACAGTGTTTTATGACTTTCTGCTACTCTGTAAAAATATCGAGTAGAGTTATGGAGGTATTGGAAGACAGTTGTGGGTTGAGAA
Source organism: Salvelinus sp. IW2-2015 (assembly GCF_002910315.2). Taxonomy (NCBI): domain Eukaryota; kingdom Metazoa; phylum Chordata; class Actinopteri; order Salmoniformes; family Salmonidae; genus Salvelinus; species Salvelinus sp. IW2-2015. The sequence goes on from NC_036847.1 coordinate 14,457,766, forward strand.
AAGACTCTGATCTAAGGATTTATTAGCAAAAACTTGTACACTTTGTTTACCCAAATACATGCCCCAAAAGCAAAATTAATCAGTTTAGTGAAAAAAGTTCCTGGAAAGAAAAAGAAAAAGGTTGTGAACACCATTTTCCAAATGTGTATGCTGACATAAATAATATAGTCAAGTGCTGGCCATAAACAAATAGCATCAGTGATGACTGGCATTGGTTCCTCAAGCCTGCATCAATATACTAAGTCTGTGACTTTTAGCCTACTAACTTTCTCAACCTTTCCTGTTCTCTACTCACGTCTCCCTATCTCCTCAAACCCTGTCAATCACAAACATCCTATTAAAGGCAAAATTGCTCTGCTTTTTAGTGATAAAAAATGAACTGAGGTTTATTCAGTCAATGGAACCCTTCACTTTGGGAAGGCACACAAGAATAGGCCTGGAGAATAAGACTCTTCTGATCTAGTCTTTTTAATCTGTCCCCCAAAAATGTGGCTGTCTCCTCTGAAAAAAGACGCTGATAATTGGCAGATAGAAATTGGAGTTGCTCGCTCACTTACAATCCAATTACACTCCACAGTTTCCCATTTGTCCCAAGAGTCTGCGACGTTTCCGTAGCCGGCGCCTCGCCTCCGGAGCGGAGTGGTGATGCATTATTCCCAGATGGAGAGTGCTGTGAGGTGTCGCCATAGCTGCGGAGCTCGTCATGTGCGAGACAGCGGGCTGAAACATTAAAGACCTCTCTTCCTCTCCTTGCTTTTTCGTGTTGCTGCTTCCCCACAGTTAATTAAAGGGCTGCCACCACAGCTCTAACAGACCCACTCAGTAGAATAATAGTCTGTTTCCTCCCTCTCTCTGTTGTCATCTGGTTATTATGCTCCAATGGCAGGATATTCTCTTGACTTGTCGTATACGGGGTAGTGAGGAAAGCATGGTGGTGTCCATACTAATTTACACCTGCAGAATGTATCACAATGTTTCCAGACATCATGATGTGCTGCTGGTCTGATGGATTCCATTTCCCTCAACCTGTTGAACTGCACAGTTCCATTTGGCGTCGCCCCACATTACAGACTAGCCCAAACTTTCCATTGGGAGATAGTGACCATGAGTAATATGTTCTATCTGCCGAGGAGGGTTTTAATTCAGTAAAACACACAATAAAAATCCTGTACCACAATATAAAATGACTAATGTCTCTGTTTTTACATGGAGATGTATATATAGCCACTTAAAGCACAATAAAGAGTGTCACCTCAAGGGAAAATAAGCCCATCCCTGTGATCTCACGTGGCTCAATTACAGAGCTGCATTTACACACTTACGTTCGCACACACACACACACACACTGCCTGCTGTTGGAACACGCAGTGTTAGTAAACTTGTGGTCTCATTTTGATCCTTCCATTGTGTTATTGTGGTCTAACTGAGTCATGTATTATATTTAACAGGTATGCTCTCTCTACCCCTCTCTCTCAGTAGAGGTGTGTGTGCCTTCTGAAAAGTGAAAGTTCCCTCTCCCTTTTACTCAACTGAATGGGCCAGAGAAGAGATGTGAGATACTAGCTCTGTGGCTGGAGGGTGTGATGGAGGTGTGGGGGCATCTGTAGCCTGCTGCCTCAGGGGAGGAGAGAGAGAGAGAAGGGAGGTTTCAGCGGGGCGAAAGAGGAGCCAGGAGTCATGCCTGTAGACGAGGAAAGAAGGACATGAGAGGAAGGTAGAAACGAGGAGAGGAGTGGAAAGACAGGTGAGGAGAAAGAGCAAGCGGGCAAGGAGATGAGAAGTGAGAGTAGCTCTGTATACCGCTGACACTAGCACAGAACCCTTACAAGGAAATGCAGTAGAGTAGATGGCAGCGCCGACTCTGCAAAACCGCAATAAAACTGTGTGATCTGTAACGGTGAAGACAAGAGGACAGCCCATTATCTGACTAATGATGTTTGTCGTTGAGCCATCTGTCTGTTCAGACGTGTGTTTAACTACCATGCATGGTAAAACCGAGTTTGTTTTAGTAATTAAACAGCAAGGATTATTCCCAGTCAGTGTTCCTCCTCCTCTCCTCTCTCTGGAGTCTCAATAGAATGGGCCCTGCAGGAAGAGCTGACTGATTAAATGCTGTGTGTGTTGTCTTTCCCCCAGCCAGCCCCTTGCTCTAGTCTGTCCCTGAAAGACAGACAGACAGATAGACAGACAGACACATGCCTTTGTCCCAGGGGCACACTCACTAAAACCCAGGAGTTTCCTACAGTACTGTACCAGCAGAACATAATAAACCTGCCCTTGTTTCTCTCTATCTCTCTTCCCTCTCTTTTTTTCCTTTCCCCTGCTTTTTCTTTTTCCATGTCTCTGCTCCGTCCTCTGTCTTCCACTGACCTGTGGCTATTTTTACCTTGGATCTGAGGCCTGGTTTTGATAGAGGAGAGTAGTGTATGACTCTAAATCCAGAATCCATCCTGGCTGATTACACTCAGGGGCCCTCAGCTGGGTCTGTCCACCCCACCGTACCCCTCACTGCCCTGGGGCTGTGGCCGTGCCATACTCCCCTGTCTCAGCCTGGCAGGAAACTGGTCCTCCTGGTCCTTCTCTCCTCCCACAGCCACATAGCTGCACATCCTCCTATTAAAAAACATCCCAATACCCCGTCCTTGGCAGATATAATCTGCAGCTGCTCACCTTCAGGAAGGACACTGCAGAAGTAGTTGTATTTAAGTATTTATAACCGTTTGATTGTAATAGGGGATATACACTATTTACACAAAAGTTTGTGGACACCACTTCAAATTTGTGGATTCGTCAATTTCAGCCCCATCCACTGCTGACAGGTGTATTACATCGAGCACACAGCCATGCAATCTCAATAGACAAACATTGGCAGTAGAATGGCCTTACTGAAGAGCTCAGTAACTTTCAATGTGGCACCGTCATAGGATGCCACCTTTCCAACAAGTCAGTTTGTCAAATTTCTGCCCTGCTAGCGCTGCCCCGGTCAACTGTAAATGCTGTTATTGTAAAGTGGAAATGTCTAGGAGCAATAACGGCTCAGCTGCAAAGTGGTAGGCAACACAAGCTCACGGAACGGGACCGCCGAGTACTGAAGCGCGTAGTGCGTAAAAATAGTCTGTCCTCGGTTGCAACACTCACTACTGAGTTCCAAACTGCCTCTGGAAGCAAGGTCAGCACAATAACTGTTCTTTGGGAGCTTCATGAAATGGGTTTCTATGGCCGAGCAGCCACACACAAGCCTAAGATCACCATGCGCAATGCCAAGCGTCGGCTAGAGTGATATAAAGCTCACCGCCATTGGACTCTGGAGCAGTGGAAACGTCTTCTCTGGAGTGATGAATGACGCTTCACCATCTGGCAGCCAATGGACGAATCTGGGTTTGGCGGATGTCAGGAAAACGCTACCTGAATGCACAGTGCCAACTGTAACGTTTGGTGGAGGATGAACAATGGTCTGGGGCTGTTTTTCATGGTTCGGTCCCCTTACTTATCGTTACAGCACACAAGTGACATTCTAGATGATTCTGTCTCTCTCTCTCTCTGTGTCTCTCTCTGTGTCTCTCTCTATGTGAGTGTTTCCCTTCTGTCTCTCTCTCTCTCTCATTTGGTCTCTCTCTCTCTCTCTCTCTCTCTCTCTCTCTCTCATCTCTCTCCTCTCTCTCTCTCTCTCTCTCTCTCCTTCTCTCTCTCTCTCTCTCTCTCTCTCTCTCTCTCTCTTCTCTCTCCCTCCTCTTCCTCTCTCTCTTCCTCTGTCTCGTCTCTCCTTCTCTCTGCTCTCCTCTCTTCCCCTCTCTCTTTCTCTTCTCAATTTCAATTCAATTCGCTATATTGGCATGACGTAACAATGTACATATTGCCAAAGCTTATTTTGGATATTTATAATATAAAAATAAATAAAAATGAGAATCAAAATTGTCAACGGGACAACAGTAACAACAATAACCAAGGGTCAAAATAACCATACATTCAACAATAACAATAAGCATACAGTAGAGTACATGTTGGTTGATTGGTCTGTCAGACACTGTCCCTCAACTTATGGCAGGCAGCAATGTAGTGCGCTGCCAACCCACAGGTCTCTGCGTCCTCCCCCAACAGGAAGGGTAGCCTATCCTCATCAGAGAGGTCTTTGAAACCTTGAATAAGGGTTTAAATATTTAGCCACGGTGTACTGTCATTTTAGGGCCAGATAGCAATGCATTTTGCTTTGTGTTTGTGCTTGTGTTTCCCAATAAGCAATGTAGTTTTGTTTTGACTGTGTTGTAATTTGGTTTATAATGATTGATTAGATGTTCTGGTCCTGAGGCTTCAGTGTGTTAGTAGAACAGGTTTGTGAACTCAGCCCCAGGACCAGCTGGATGAGGGGAATCTTTTCTTTGCTCAGTTCTTGGCATTGCAGGGCTTGGTAGTGATATGAGAGGGGGTCACTGTATTTTAGATGTTTCCAAAACTTAATTGCTCTTTTTTATTATTAGTGGATATTGGCCTAATTCTGCCCTGCATATTGTTTGTAGTTTTCCTCTGGACATGTAGGAGAATCTTACAGAACTCTGCATGCAGGGTTTCAATGGGGTGTTTGTCCCATTTCATGAAACCTTGTTTTGCAAGTGGACCCCACACCTCGCTGCCATAAAGTGCAATTGGTTCAATGACATATTCAATTAGTTTTAGCCAAATTTTACTAGGTTTTTCAATTTGAATTTGCTTTTTAATGGCGTAGAATGCCCTGCGTGCTTTCTCTCTCAGTTCATTCACTGCCTCATTAAGGTGTCCAGTTGAGCTTATTTTTAAACCTAAGTAATTGTAGTGTGTACAGTACTCTATATATTTTGTACCAATTGAGAACTTTGGTCTAATTCCCTGAGATCTGGATCTCCTCTGTATTCAGAGATCCTCTGTATTTTTGGGGTTTACTGCCAGGGCCCAGGTCTGGCAGTACTGCTCTAGCAGGTCCAGGCTCTGCTGTAGGCCATGTGCTGTGGGTGAGAGCAGGCATAGGTCATCTGCGAACAGTAGGCATTTAACTTCTGAATTGTGGAGACTAATACCAGGGGCTGAGGATTTTTCTAGAATAGTGGCCAATTTGTTAATGTAAATATTGAAGAGTGCAGGGCTCAGATTGCAACCCTGGCAAAGGCCCTGCCCCTGGTTAAAGAATTCTGTTATTTTTATGCTGCACGTATTGCCAGTATACATTGATTTAATTATGTCATATGTTTTACCCTCTACACCACTTTCAATAACTTTGTAGAACAGTCCTGTATGCCAAATAGAATCAAATGATTTTTGGAAGTCGATAAAGCAAGCGTATATTTTGGTATTATTTTGTTGGACATGTTTGTCTATCATGGTGTGTAGGGTGTAAATATGATCAGTTGTGCGATGTTTTGGTATAAATCCAATTTGGTTTTTACTCAAGAGATTGTGCTTATTAAGGAAGTTTAGAACTCTTACATTGATAATACTACAGAAAACCTTCCCCAGGTTACTGTTCACACAAATGCCTCTGTAATTGTTAGGGTCAAATTTGTTTCCGTTCGTCTCTCTCCTCCCGTCTGATACCTCCGCCAGCCTGATGCTTCTTCTCTCCTCTCTGGCTCGTCTCTCTCTCTCTCTCTCTCTCTCCTCTCTCTCTCTCTTCCTCTCCTCTCTCTCTCTCCTCTCTCTCTCTCTCTTTCTCTCTCTCGCTCTCTCTTCTTCTTCTCTCCTCGCTGCTCTCTCTCTCTCTGTGTCTCTCTCACTGCGTGTGTCTCTCTCTCTCTCTCTGTGGTCTCTCTCTGTATCCTCTGTCTCTCTGTCTCTCTGTCTCTCTCTCTCTCTTGTCTCTCTCTCTCGTCTGCTCTCTCTCTCCTCTCCTTCCTCTCTCTCTCTCTCTCTCTCTCTCTCTCCTCTCTCTCTCTCTCTCTTCTCTCTTCTCTCTCCTCTTCGTTCTCTCTCTCTCTCTCTCTCTCTCTCGCTCTCTCGCTCTCTCTCTCTCGCTCTCTCTTCTCTGCCTCTCTCTTTCTCTCTCTCTCTCTCTCTGTCTCTCTCTTCTCTCTCTCTCTCTCTCTCTCTCTGTGTGTATATATATTAAATGTGGAACCTGTCTGATATGTTTTAAAGTGGGTATTGAAGACAGCAATGACCATGCTGTTTTTTCATTACCTGCTCTTTCTCTTCATCGTCACTCGCCTCCGTCCATCGCAGGGGTAATAAATAACACATTCCTCTCTAATAGCCATGCAAGTCCGTGTTCTTTATTTATCACTAGTATATTACACAATAGGCCCGTCGTCTTCTCTAGCTATTATACTGTAGCTATCAGCCAAATCAAAAGCTTGTTTTGTGGCTGAGTGGGAAGTAATGATATATATTGCTGTTGGCTGCTAGGACCATGCCTCAGTCAGCAGAAACAAATAATCTTGGCTCTGTTGTATATAGGGCGGTATATTTAAAAGTGATGGCCTTGCTTCCAGGGAGCACAAAACATTAAGTTGTAGACATATCAGAGCGAGAAGGCATTTTGCTATCGGACTCAGGTTATCAAATTGTTTCTCTCCTATTCATTTCATCCCCTTTTGTTTTCTTCCTCCTGACATTTTTTCTCCCATGTTCCAGATGCTCTTGCTGCCAGAGCTTCTTCTTGTAAGTTCTGAGGCTTCTTCTTCACCGCGACAGCTAAGCTGAGAACACACTCATTCAGTGTGTGCGTGCGTGGGCTGGGGGACATCGTATAGTTACCTGGATACCCGTGTGTGTGGGTGGCCGCGGATGATCATCCTAATAGAGCTAGCTTCACATTTTGGTCACTCTCGCCCACAGTTGTTATTAATGCAGCCGATGGATGTAAGGCTTTTTTTCAATGGTTGGTGTGTTATCCAATGTGTCATTCGCTATAACCAGCGGTGTGTTGTCGTGGACTTTATTCTAGTTATTTTTGCTTACAGCAGTCAGAAGATTTGTGCTGTAAATCTGCTGTAAGAGCTTGCAATTTTCGATGGCCATTTGCATCTCGTCTTGGCGCACCTGAGTATATGCCTGTGGCATATAACAAGCAGCGACTAGTTGTCGTGTGAGTTAGTGTGTGTGCAATGTTGTGTGTGGTGTTAGGACAAGACCACACACTTCACATGGTAAAAACACTGACGATGTGTGTGTGGTGTTGTGTGCTTGACATGTGTGATGGAACACTGTGTGTGGTGTGTGCTTGACTGCTTGTGTGTATGTGTGTGTGTGTGATGCGATGCTGGTCTGGTTGTGTCTGTGTGTCTGTTGGTGTGTTGTGTGTGTGTGTGTGTGTGTGTGTGTGTGTCTGTGTGTTCGTTTATAAATGTGGTGCAAGGTCACACTATATAGCCATTCTGACAGAACCAGTGAGTGCCGCATTGTACACCTGGGGACCATCGTTTTGAGAAGCTTTCCTCTCAGGAGAATGGAACAGGAGAAAGAGGGTTAGACAGAGACGTAAAGAGACTGATAGATGGTTGAGGAGAGAAAGGGAGGTAGGAAGGAGTACTGTAGATCTCTAGGAGGCCAATCCAAAGGGTAATCCTCATTCCTAATAAAACAGTATGACTGAGTCTGAGCATGTGTAGGAAAATGAGCTTAGTCCACAGTAATCCCCATATCAGACTTTCCAGCCTTTTACTGAACATGTGTTTTATGAAAGCCACCTTGGTTGGCTGATACTTTTTTCAGCAGAGTATTGCACCATTTCCTAAAAATGCATTTGTTCTAAATGAATTGAGCTGCCTGCGAGACTCATCCAAGAACCAGATGAGGGCGAGGGAGGAGAGAGATGTAAGTCATGATGTTATGAGCTAAGTGTTCCCATGTGCCCTGTTCCTAATGTAGTTCTGGATTTGGTCTGATGTTGTCCGTGTGCTTTTCACTGTTGAGGGAACGTTGAATCCTGGCCTTGGTTTAACTCAGCCCCCATCCTCCCCCTTGAGAGTGGAGCTGGCCCAATGCAGCCCTGGCCCTCTTATTGGATGGCTGGAACCACCGGCCAATCACCACCTGTATCACATCAACATGGCGCTGTCAGGGTGGCAGCCAAGCACGGCAGAATGCAGCTGTCGCATCGTAAAAAAAAACAGAAATAGCAACAGCTTTTATTTCAAACCAAAAAAGATAATCTTGTTTTATGAAAAATAAAGTGTTCTCATGAATCCTTGCTGTTTGATGTAGCGAGCTCTGTTTTAATCTGGTGCTTAGTTTGGTTTCAAGGTTGGCCTGGGGGCCAGAGGGCTGGGGGGGCTGGGTGAGCCTGCATGATGGATGAGCTCATAGCTCTGTTGGGTGGGAAGGGATTGGCTGGGCCAGGAGTTAAATGGAGCGTGTAGTGGCTCAGTATCATGCTGTGTGCAAATGCTACATACCTAGGAGACGTCGCTGATCACAGACACACTGTCAGTCCATGAGACAATCGCCTTCCACCGTCCCCCAGGATGAGTAATACCAACCTTTCTGACCTCGCCCCTCTGTCCTTCTTCGCTTGCTGCAGTTCATGTGCTTTTCTGCCTTTCTTTCTTTCTCTCCCTCTTTCTCTCACTCCATCCCCCTCTCTTTCCAACATAACCATAAAGTGCCTGCCCTTGTATCCGTGTGTAGTTCAGACGCCCAGGGTCTCCATTCTACCAATGTTGTGGCCATCAGAAACAGCCCCCTTGGAGTGTCAGCAACTATCTGTGTCCCCTGATAGCACGTATCAGGACATCTGGAAAGGGTGTAGTGGGGCTGTTAGAGAGCTGTGTTAGAGGGGCTTCAGGCTCTCTCCGGACCCCTGATCCTCGGCTCTGGCACTCTAATCAGGGGAGGAGGCGTGTGGACGATGGGCCGCTGACGCCACCGCTCCAGCTCACGCTGGCAGCACCTTCAGCATGGAAACTGTGTCATAGGATACAGTAAGTAGTGTAAGAGAAAGATGGAGAGTTCCTCTTTTTTGACAGTGTGCCGGTCTCCATCTCTTCCAGTTGGAGAAGTGAGAACGAGTCCTTTCCTGAGCTCCCAGGTGGTGGTAGTGTGTGTTTGTATGCCAGGGTTGTAGCTGGAGGTTTTTCAGTGGGGTAGAAGGTGGAGGTACTGAAGGCCACAGGGTGTGTCATGTCCGATACAGGATGCTACCCCTGCTCCATCTCCACCATCTCGTAATGTCAAACCCTTTCATCCCATAGAGAGGACACTTAGGACATGTAATATAGATTTCTATTGTTACAATAAAATAGAAATGGGCTGGGGGGGCGCTGTTGAGCAGCAACATGTGAAGACGCGTTTTCTCGGTGCACAGATCCAGGGCGAACAATTTACTATTAATACTTGACCAACACCTCCCCCACCGTGTTAACTTTGTAACATTTAATTTGGAATCAAACCTAATTTACCAATCTGGCTTTTTTTCCTGACATTTTTGGCGTTTTAATCGTAAAATGTCGAGACAACAACGGCCACGGGCCACAAAGGAGCAGGGCTCACCTGACACGGACTCTGATACCCCCGACCTAGCCATGCTAATGGTGGCTATCATTAAATCTGAACAGACTGTGCTGGCTAAGGTGGAGTCATTATCCACTGACCTATCCGCACAAATAGCTATTCTCACCACCGAGGTCAACATAAAAATCGACTCCATTAACGAAGACTTGGCGAGACGTGACACCCGTCTGAATAGCCTGGAAGATAGATCAACTATTTACTCCTGGAAGATAGATCAACTATTTACTCCTGGAAGATAGATCAACTATTTACTCCTGGAAGATAGATCAACTATTTTACTCGCTGGAGAGATAGATCAACTATTTACTCCTGGAAGATAGATCAACTATTTACTCCTGGAAGATAGATCAACTATTTACTCCTGGAAGATAGATCAACTATTTACTGCGACAAAGTGGTGACACTGGAAGAGCCAGTCAACCCGGCTGTCATCAGATGTCGTCAAACTCATTTCGAAGGTTGAGAACCTCAAGAACAGACAGCGCCGAGGGAACGATTACATTTTCGGCGTGAGAGAGGGACTTGAGACCGTAGGCAGAATGTGGCCTACCCTGTCCATTGCTAAACTGCTTAGCCTTTTAAAATGATAAACCTGGATTAGCTAACACAACGTGCCACTGGAACACAGGAGTGATGGTTGCTGATAATGGGCCTCTGTACGCCTATGTAGATATTCCTTTCAGCCGTCTCCAGCTGCTATGGTCATTTACAACATTAACAATGTCTACACTGTATTTCTAATCAATTTGATGTTATTTTAATGGTAACTTTTTTTTGCTTTTCTTTCAAAAACAAGGACATTTCTAAGTGACCCCAAACCTTTGAACGGTAGTGTATATTTGTGTTTTAAGTCATCCCAAGTGGATGGAGGGAGGGGAGGACATATACCTATACCTCCTCTTTCATATATTGTTTTACGATCCTTATATGCATATTGCATAAGATACCTTAGATAACTGAGGTGGTTCCCTCCAGAATCCATTCCCTAGGTGAAAACTTGATTAAGTTTGCCCTGGATAGAGCTCTACGGAGGTTCAGTTTAACATGGTAGAATTTTGCTCTAGTCTAGGAGAGGTAGATGCAGCCTTCCAACAGGGGGAAGGCCAGCATAGCGGTCCAAGGTTTTCTTCTCTTTATTTTCTCTATATTTTATTACTCTGACCTTTCAGCACACTGGCCATATGATTGTATTAACATTCATTTCTGATTACTATGACTATGCCTAATTCCCATATTCTAGGCCCCACATGCTTTATCAGCTGGAACGTAAAAGGAATTAACCAGGTGGTCAAGCGTAGCCGAGTGTATTCTCATCTTAAGTCTTTAAGTCCGGACATTGTTTTTCTCCAAGAGACCCATCTCCGGTCCAGCGATCAGCGACCATGATAAACTAAAGAGAGGATGGGTCGACCAAATATTTCACTCCAACTTTGTTGCAGAGGCCAGAGCGGCAGCCGTCCTTATCAGAAAAGGCACCCCTTTTGTCTCCTCCAAAGTAATTTCAGATACTAATGGCAGATGTATTACAGTGATGGGGAAATTGTTTAGCACACAGGTTATTTTGGCTAACCTCTATGGTCCTAATTGGGATGACGCTCAATTTTTCTCTGACCTCATCGCAACACTCATCGCAACTCTCATCATTTGATATCGGGCGGAGATTTCAATTGTGTATTACATCCAAGTCTAGACAGATCCAGACCGAAGCCAACAATGTCATTTCTAAATCAGGTACAATAATCAACTCATTTCTAGAATCCTATCATTTGTCTGATCCATGCAGGAGGAGCTATCCCACTGCTACACAGTACTCAGTTTTTTTCTCCAGTCCACCACTCATACTCTAGGATTGACCTTTTCCTGCTGGACAATAGAATTATTCCTTTGTAACTAATAGCCAATATCACATCATCATTCTCTCAGACCATAGCCCTGTCCTGCTAGATATCCGCTTTCCTGGCAGTACTGTGTCACAACGCGTGTGGCGTTTTGACCCACTACTACTATCCTGTAGTGCCTTTAAAAAATACATATCAACTCACATTGATGTCTTTTTACAGATCAACTGCACCCCTGACGTGTCTCACTGTGTGGGAGTCGTTAAAAGTATATCTAAGGGGCCAAATTATTTCATACACAGCGTATGACAACAAACAGCGCACCAAACGCTTATCGGAGCTATCTCAACTCATTCTAGATGTGGACAACAGATACAGTATGCCTCTTCTCCGACGCCTGAACTCGACACAGAAAGACTGCTACACCAATCGGAATTTGACAATGTTTCTACCAAACAAACAGAGCAGCTTCTGTTTAAGTCGAGGCAAAAATTCTATGAAGACAGAGAGAAAGCTGGCAAGTTGTTATCTCACCAGCTTGGACAATCCACTGCTCGCAGCACCATACCATACCTGTGTTGCAGCTGATTTAACTTCTACCAATACCAAAGAAATCAACAATCAATTTAAGCAATTATATTCTGCACTTTGCTTTACTTCCTGACACATCTCGTATGCATGCATTTCTAGACAATCTGGACAGCCCCTACCTCAGTTCAGATGAACAAACCAACATGGATGCCTTAATAAGTGATGATGAAGCTACTCTGGCAGTCCAGTCCATGCAGAGCAGTAAAGACCCTGGGCCTGATGGCTTCCCTATAGAATTTTATAAAGCATTCTCCTCTAAATTATCCCATATTCTCAGCTCAATGTACAATGAAATCCTTTCTAGTCAGAAACTGCCATTTCGTTCTTGCTTAAAAAGGACAAGAATCCCCTAGACTGTGGCTCATACCGCCCTATAAGCCTTTTGTGCTGCGATTATAAAATTCTCACTAAGTTCCACTCGTGCCGTTTAGAGACAGTGATGCTTAATATAATTAACTCAGTGCCTAATATAATTAACAGATTTATTTCAGGTAGGCAATCTTTCTATAATATGCGCCGCCTATTTAATGTTCTTTATTCTGCCCACTCAACTCTACAGCCAGGGGTTGTCATCTCTCTTGATGCTGAAAAGGCTTTCAACCGGGTTGAATGGGAATATCTATTTACAGTACTAGAGAGATTTGGATTTGGCCCGATTTTGTACTCGTCCCCAGTGGCTTCTGTTCGCACCAACAATGTTACCTCCAGCTACTTCCCTCTCCACAGGGGGGTCAGGCAGGGTTGCTGTTTATCCCCTTTCCTATATGAGATGGCTATTGAGCCTCTTGCTATTGCCCTGCGGGAGGAGGAGAGGATTAAGATAATTTTAAGGGGCAACATAACTCACAAGGTGTCCTTATATGCAGACAATCTTATTTTATACATCTCTAACCTTGGGGGGTCTATAACCTATCTCTTGGACATGCTACAAGATTTTGGGACATTCTCTGGTTATAAGTTAAACTTCTTACGGCTGAAATCCCATTAACGGGATCGATATGACAACAGCCATTGAAAGTGCAGGGCGCCAAATTCAAAACAACAGAAATCCCATAATTAAAATTCCTCAAACATACAAGTATTTCACACCATTTTAAAGATACACTTCTTGTTAATCCCACTACAGTGTCCGATTTCAAATAGACTTTACGGCGAAAGCACCACAAACGATTATGTTAGGTCAGAGCCAAGTCACAGAAAAACACAGCCATTTTTCCAGCCAAAGAGGAGTCACAAAAATCAGAAATAGAGATCAAATGAATCACTAACCTTTGATGATCTTCATCAGATGACACTCATAGGACTTCATGTTACACAATACATGTATGTTTTGTTCGGTAAAGTTCATATTTATATCCAAAAATCTCAGTTTACATTGGCGCGTTATTTTCAGTAGTTCCAAAACATCCGGTGATTTTGCAGAGAGCCACATCAATTTACAGAAATACTCATAATAAACATTGCTAAAAGATACAACTGTTATGCATGGTATTTTAGATCCACTTCTCCTTGCAACCGCTGTATCAGATTTCAAAAAAACTTTACGGAAAAACCATGCAATAATCTGAGTACGGCGTTCAGAGCCCAAACAAGCCAAAAAGATATCCGCCATATTGTGCAGTCAACAGAAGTCAGAAATATCATTATAAATATTCACTTACCTTTGATGATCTTCTACAGAATGCACTCCCAGGAATCCCAGTTCCACAATAAATGTTTGTTTTGTTCGATAATGTCCATCATTTATGTCCAAATAGCTCCTTTTGTTAGCGCGTTTGGTAAACAAATCCAAACTCACGAAGCGCGTTCACTAGGAGCAGACGAAAAGTCTAAAAGTTCCGTTACAGTCCGTAGAAACATGTCAAACGAAGTATAGAATCAATCTTTAGGATGTTTTTAACATAAATCTTCAATAATGTTCCAACCGGAGAATTCCTTTGTCTTCAGAAATGCAATGGAACTCAAGCTAACTCTCACATGAACGCGTATGGTCAGCGCATGGTCAGCTCATGGCAGACCTTACTCAATCCCCTCTCATTCGGGCCCCCCTTCACAGTAGAAGCATCAAACAAGGTTCTATAGACTGTTGACATCTAGTGGAAGCCTAGTGGAAGCCAATATCCCACTGTATCTTCAATAGGGAATGAGTTGAAAAACGACCAACCTCAGATTTCCCACTTCCTGGTTGGATTTTTTCTCAGGTTTTTGCCTGCCATATGACATAGACATCATTCAAACAGTTTTAGAAACTTCAGAGTGTTTTCTATCCAAATACACGAATAATATGCATATATTAGCAACTGGGACTGAGTAGCAGGCAGTTTACTCTGGGCACCTCTGGGCACCTTATTCATCCTTATTCAGCTACTCAATACTGCCCCCAGCCATAAGAAGTTAAACCTAACAAAAAGTGTGCTCCTCCCCATTTAATCAGTTAGCAGAAGGAATTGGGTATGCCATTTTTCCATTTAAGGTGGAGCATCGGGCCTTTACTTATTTGGGGATAAAGGTCACACCCTCATTTAAGGCTCTGTTTAAACATAACTTCAAAACAGTCCTGGAGCGCACTAAGCAGGATTTCATACGGTGGTCGTCTCTTCCCATTTCATTAACAGGTCGCATTAATTCTGTTAAAATGACTGTACTACCTAGGTTTTTGTACTTATTCCAAATGATCCCCATTTTTCTGCCAAAGTCAATGTTCAAACAACTGGACAGCTACATTTCCAACTTCATTTGGAATAAGTCAAATCCACGACTGAGAAAGGTACAGTTGAAGTCGGAAGTTTACATACACTTAGGTTGGAGTCATTAAAACTCGTTTTCAACCAGTCCACAAATTTCTTGTTAACAAACTATAGTTTTGGTAAGTCGGTTAGGACATCTACTTTGTGCATGACACAAGTAACTTTTACAACAATTGTTTACAGACAGATTATTTCACTTATAATTCACTGTATCACAATTCCAGTGGGTCAGAAGTTTACATACACTAAGTTGACTATGCCTTTAAACAGCTTGGACAATCCCAGAAAATTATGTCATGGCTTTAGAAGCTTCTGTTAGGCAAATTGACATAATTTGAGTCAATTGGAGGTGTACCTGTGGATGTATTTCAAGGCCTACCTTCAAACTCAGTGCCTCTTTGATTGACATCATGGGGGTGGGGGGATCAATTGTAGACCTCCACAAGTCTGGTTCATCCAAGGGAGCAATATCCAAATGCCTGAAGATACCACAATCATCTGTACACACAGTAGTACGCAAGTATAAACACCATGGGACCACGCAGCCGTCATACCACTCAGGAAGGAGACGCATTCTGTCTCCTAGAGATGAACATACTTTGGTGTGAAAAGAGCAAATCAATCTCAGAACAACAGCAAAGGACCTTGTGAAGATGCTGGAGGAAGCAGGTACAAAATCTCCACAGTAAAACGTGTCCTATATCGACATCACCTGAAAGGCCGCTCAGCAAGGAAGAAGCCACTAATCCAAAACCGCCATAAAAAAGCAAGACTACGGTTTGCAACTGCACATGGGAACAAAGATCGTACTTTTTGGAGAAATGTCCTCTGGTGAAATGTCCTCTTTTTGATGAAACAAAAATAGAACTGTTTGTACATAATGACCATTGTTATGTTTGGAGGGAAAAGGGGGAGGCTTGCAAGCCGAAGAACACCATCCCAACCGTGAAGCACGGGGGTGGCAGCATCATGTTGTGCGGGTGTTTTGCTGCAGGAGGGACTGGTGCACTACACAAAATAGATGCCCTCATGAAGAAAGAAAATTATCTGGATATATTGAAGCAACATCTCAAGACATCCGTCAGGAAGTTAAAGCTTGGTCGCAAATGGGTCTTCCAAATGGACAATGACCCCAKGCATATTTCCAAAGTTGTGGCAAAATGACTTAAGGACAACAAAGTCAAGGTATTGGAGTGGCCATTACAAAGCCCTGACCTCAATCTATAGAAAATTTGTGGGCAGAACTGAAAAAGCGTGTGCGAGCAAGGAGGCCTACAAACCTGACTCAGTTACACCAGCTCTGTCAGGAGGAATGGGCCAAAATTCACACAACTTATTGTGGGAAGCTTGTGGAAGGCTACCCAAAACGTTTGACCAAAGTTAAACAATTTAAAGACAATGCTACCAAATACTAATTGAGTGTATGTAAACTTCTGACCCACTGGGAATGTGATGAKATAAATAAAAGCTGAAATAAATCATTCTCTTTACTATTATTCTGACATTTCTCATTCTTAAAATAAAGTGGTGATCCTAACTGACCTAAGATAGGGAATTTTTTCTGGGATTAAATGTCAGGAATTGTGAAAAACTGCGTTGTAATGTATTTGGCTAAGGTGTATGTAAACTTCATACTTCAACTGTACATCTAGAGAGACCTAAGCCTGCATGCGGGCTGGGCCTTCTCAATTTTTTACACTACTACTGGTCAACAAATATATCTAAATGTGTTTATTGGGTTTCTACATTTGAAAACAAGGACGGCCCAACTTGGGCCATCATAGAGTTACAGTCAAGACTTTCAACTTCTCCGGCCTCGTTCCTGTGCTCCCCASTGRCCATGAACCTTGGCACCCATGTTTTGAATCCCATTGTTAAGAACTCCCTTAAAATCTGTTCCCAATTCCGTAGTCACTTTAGCCTTAAACAAGTAAGCGGTTTCTCTCCATTAACATCTAATCATCTCTTCCCAGCTTCACAGATTGACACGGCATTCCAGTCCTGCATAGGAGTGGTCTGGTGTTTTTTGTGACCTTTTGTTGATAATACATTCGGGTTGACCATAATATTCCCAATAACCACTTTTTTAGATATCTGCAAACTCGCAGCTTTGCCAAAAAACCTTTCCCTTTCACTCGTGTCCAGTCGAGAAGTGCTAAGATCTTAACCCTTATCTGAAGGGCACGATCTCCAGACTATTTGACATAATACAGAACATTAATCCGCTTTCCTTTGCAAATGCAAAATCTGCATGGGAGCAAGACATAGGTGGTGAGCTACCCGGTGATATATGGCAAATAAAGTATTGAGCGTGTCCACACATCATTATTTCGCATAGGGCATGGGCTTATTCAGTTTAAGGTTTTGCACCGTCTACATTACTCAAATGACAGATTGGCAAAAATATACCCACATGTTGACCCCAAGTGTTCGAGATGCCACCAGAGTCCAGTGGGAGGGAGCGGGAAGGGGAAGGGGAGGGGAGGGGAGGGGAGGGAGCGGGATGGACTGGATGGATGGATGGATGGATGGATGGATGGATGGATGGATGGGATGGATGGATGGATGGATGGATGGATGGATGGATGGATGGATGGATGGATGGGAGAATGAGGGGTCGGGGTTGTACTGTTTTTGTTGTTATATCTGAAAATCTATAAATAAAGTAAAAATAAATAAATAAATAGAAATGGGATTATTTGCGGGTTTTTGTGCATCGAGAGAGAGAGAGAGAGAGAGAGAGAGAGAGGAAGTGTAGCATAGAGAGACGAGGAACTACAGACAGAGAGATGCACCAGCGGCCCAAAATAGCTGTGAATCAGTTCCCTGCTCATTGGTTCAGGCACTCACATGTCTCTCTGTTTAGACAAGCTGTTTAACATGTCTCTAATTGGGAGTTTAGGTAATCTTCTAGAGTGAGCAATTAGGTGGGTTCAAAGGGCCGATAGCTGGGTAATTGGAGCGCGCTGGGCTGTTGTGTGTTGCGTAATCCAGGTTGGTGTCAGAGTCATTATTACTGTCAACATGAAGACTGGCCCTAGGTGAGGCAAGGGGTGAGGGTGAGGAGAGTGAGTTGGCTCCCTCCCTGTCCTCTCAGTCTGAACAACCCCCTCAGGCCGCAACTGCTCCCCCGGCCAGCCCGCTTTCCTCTCTCTCCCTCTCTCTCTCCTCTGAAGAAGAGAAGATATTATGTCATTTTAAGACAGGCAGGWAGGCTCTGAACGACCACTTTTTCTTCCTCTGCCATTTTCAGAAAGCAAACACAGCTCGAGGGGAGTGTTTCACACGCCACTCACGTCCTCCTCCGAGAGAGATGGAAAAAGCAGGAGAGAGAAGAAAAGACTGGGAGATATCATTAATTTCCTGTCAGCTTGGTTAAGTTTCTGTGGACATATTTATTTCTCTGTCGAATCCAAGTTGACGCTGGTTTATCTGGCGTAACTCCCCGGAGGGCTGACTCATGGAGGCGTTCACTGGCTGCAGACTCCAAATAATAATAATTAAAATGCAGTGAGGGAGAGACAGAGATACAGGGAGACAGAGAGATGTGCAGGAGGAAAGAGAGGGGTAGATACAGTGAGACAGAGATATGCAGGAGGATATAGAGAGAGATACAGGGAGGAGAGGGGAGAGAGAAACAGGAGGGGAAAGAGAGATATGCAGGAGGAAAGAGAGAGAGAGATACAGGGAGGGGAGAGAGAGATACAGGGAGACCAATAGATATGCAGGAGGAAAGGGGAGAGCAGCAGAAGGGAGGTGGACAGTGAGTTTGGGGAAAAGAGGAGCATGGAAATAGATTGGGAACTAAGGAGACATAAAGCGCTTGAGAGCACTAGAAAGGCTAACGATGTGACGATAAGGTGAGACCGTAGGTGTGCTTAAATGACAGTTTATGACGCCCCCTTTAATGTGCTTGCATGACAGCTTATTTTGTAACCGTCCTGTTTGGCATCTGGGTCGTTAACACACCCATTCTAACAGACCGTTGATCTGTAATCTCTTCTTGCGCAATAATGAGTTACAGGTTATACCTCACTCTCACGTTGTTTCATTTAGAGCCTGTCTTTAGATCTGGTATTATCCAGTTAAAACATACAGTAGCAAGATATATACTCTGGTTTAATGATATCATTGACCTCTCGCCAGTCTCCATGTTTAGCACAGACCCAGAGACCACACCTATTTCAGGGGGTTTTCAGTCTCAGAATCACAGGGGTATTCTGGGTCGTAAACAAGCTTGGCCATCCTGTGTCTGAACAGGACCCTTATCTCCTCTAGCCAATCACAGGGGAGCTGTCAGACTACGTGGTCAGCCAATTAGCAGGCCTATTGAACACCTTGTGACCTGGGAGTAAGACCAGATTGGCTGCCTGGTGAAAAACAACAGTAGATTCAGAYCAATGAAGCTCTACCCTCATGGCTCTCTTTAAAGGAGATGAGATGGGAGACGATAAAATAATCATGGGGGAAAAAAACAGAAACCACAATCTAAATTCGAAGAAAAGAAAACATTGAAGTCAACGTGTGCTGTTCTATGAGTGGTAAACAACTGAAGCGAGAGGCTTGCTTGTGCAGGCAGGTGAGCAGCCACCTCTCCCCCAGCTCTCCCTCAGCTCCTCAGGAACAGCCCCCCCCATTTGCTGAAGGTGACTTTTCAGGCAGGCACCGCATGGGAGCTGAGCTCCAGGAGAGCGAGCGAGAGAGGGAGGGAGCAGAGGGACTGGCGTCATTAGCAGCCCAGTGAGGTGTGTGCCTTCAGGGGGACACAGACCGCCTAGGTGGGGAGGGAACCAGAGCCAGAATCCATCTACAGTCACTCCCTATCACTCACTCATCCACAGCAGCATCAGTAGTCAGAACCACAATGCCTCAGTCATCATGCATCTACCCTGRCCCCCTCACACAGACGCCGTGTTCTAAAGCCTCCCAATCCCTGCACGTTTGTGGAGGCATTATGATACAGTATAATAGCATTCTTAAATCCATCTTTCTATTTAGGGTACAAGGTTCTGGGAAACAGGGCATTGGTTCCCTATGTAACACTGTGAGGAGACAAGCTCAGATGGAATCTGAAAGGTTGTTCTCCCCCTACCCAACTATCAGTTGCTATGGTGCTGTGGATACAAAACCAAAATAAGAAAGAGGGAAAAAAATGCCAGGAGGGAGAGGCAGTAATTGAATTGTCAGGAAGGTAAAAGGCAATATATTTTTCAATCACATGGTACAATGCCCATGGATGATAATTAATGAAGCTTTCACAACACCAGCGGAGAATTAAGCAACAAAATGTGTGTGTTTAGCATAGTTCCATGCATGACAATTAGGTCTGCACCAACAACAAAGCCAACCGTGCTTGTTGGCAATTGGAATTCATTTTGGTTGATTGCTAACAGGCTACAAAATTGGCCATAAACCTTCATTCACACATCTCAAGTGGTTGTGAGTTTGTGTATGAACGTGTGTTCGACTGGTCTGATAGACTAGACGTACAATAGTAAATGTAAATCCGGGACACTGAAATGAGTATGATATGTTACATTTGGTATGGTTACACAAGATAAAATGTTACTTAAGGCAAAAAGCGATATATAACGCGAAAGTCCAGCAACTCAAAGATGGTGTGTTCAKATCTCATCACGGACAACTTTAGCATTTAGATCATTAGCACCTTTGCAACCAATGTTCCCTGAAAAAAGACTATGCCACTGAGCAAATTTCAGGTCTGCTGAGTGCAAACTTTAACGTTGTGAAAATTCTGTGAATCTTCCAGCGCATGTTTACTATGAAAACTGAGGCTGTAACCGCTTACAGTTTTAACTGGACAAGTAGGCTACTGTGGCTATTTGATCACAATGTAGGCCTTCCAGAGTGGCCTACCATCAAATACAATGGAGAAAATGCATCTCATAACATTTCAAGATGGAAATAGCTGTTATATCATTCAGCCAACAGTAGCTCCTTGAGTTCTATGAGACTTTTGAAAAAAACATGCAGGGCTTGACATTAACCTGTTTATCCACTTGTCCTTCAGGAGATGACTGAAAATGTTGTTGTGTTTGATGCAAGAAACCTCATTATTATTCCCATACCATTATTACCGAGAATCAGACAAATTATGCTACCCTCTGCCTATTGGCTACT
Source organism: Salvelinus sp. IW2-2015 (assembly GCF_002910315.2). NCBI lineage: Eukaryota > Metazoa > Chordata > Actinopteri > Salmoniformes > Salmonidae > Salvelinus > Salvelinus sp. IW2-2015. Next base: position 14,478,557 of record NC_036847.1, read on the forward strand.
TAGCTTATTCATGCTTGGCTCAAATACAACATTGDCCTTTTAAGACAAAAATAGCTCTTTACCTGACTGGCTTTTCAAAGATGTCTAGAAATATACACGTTTTGTGGTCTTGTAGGAAGCAATCACTCCCCTATTGCTGACAAAAAATGATCTATAACTGTGCTAATAACTCACTTACTAGCAAAAGATATGAACAAAATGTGCACACGGGGCTACATGCAGCTGTCGCTTTGATCTCAAAACAACCGCATCTACCGGCGAACCGCTCATGCTGGAAACGACAGATCAGTTCAAAGTAAATGGCACAGATCATTATATGGCAATGGTCAATTTGCATATAAGCCTATGTCAGCTCTGATTGGTTATGGCGCACAGGTCTGTGTAGAGTACAGGCTGAGAAGTGCCAATTAATGCAATAGAATCCTACTCCGATGCGTTCTGCTACAACAAAACCTCATGCATTGTTAGTTTTGCATACTAAGTCTTGTATAGTTWYTTTTGTTTCGGTATGTTGCATTGACAGTTGCTAACGATGCCTTGATTCGATCACAATTTCCACAGTAAAGGGAAACGTTGATAGTGTTAACTAACAGGGTGAACTTTCAGAAGTTGAGTGAAGTTTAATCTCGTGCTTCTCTCTGTGGGCTGATATTTCTTCTGTGCAGGAGTCGAAAGGGAGCTGCGCAGCTTAGAGGGAACATTGTTTGCAACTACGTACTACTTTGCAACTACTTAGCATGTTAGCTAACCCTTCCCCTACCCTTAACCATTTAACCTTACTCCTAATCCTATCCTGAACCCCTAACCTTAACTCCTAAGCCTAACCCCCAGCCTAGTTAACGTTAGCCAGCTAGTAATGTTAGCGTTAGCAACCTAGCTAATATTAGCTTCAACAAATTGGAATATGTAACATATACGTTTCGCAAATTCGGAACTTAGTGTACGTTTTGCAAATTCGGAACATATTGTATGAATTGCAATTAATTATATATCATACAAATTGTAATTCTTAACATATTATACCAAATGGACGATGGACATCCACAAATTAATACATACCATATGAAACGTCCCATATCATGCTAAATTGAGTGTCTTGGATTTACATACAGAGTAATTCGAAATGCTCTGAGACTACGTTGACTTTATGTTCCTTTGGTAAATCTAATGCTTTACCAAAATGTTTATGTATTTGAATTAACTGAGTTGTGCAGGCTTGATTGGTTTTCCCTCTGAAGGTTGCAATTGCAATGCTTTGGCTTCCAACTCAAATGAAAGACAGTATCCCTTCTCCAATCAGTGCCCATTTCACTTCTGTACTCTAAACCCTGTGCTAATCCAAACCACGTGCTCAGGCAGGCCTTCAATCACACAGCTCTGTACTGTTGTTGGCCAGAGCCTTGTCCAATCAGACTTCTTTGCATCCCTGTACGCCAGTCGTGTTCCAATTAAACGTGAGGCCATATCTTGTCCACCGTGAGGCCAAGTCTCGTATATGTATGAAGGCCAGAGCCATTCGTTAGGAGGTGACTGCTCTGCACTGTCAGGAAAACACCGGCTCCCATAAATTTGTCTACCCCTCTCATCCAACGAGTCACTCTGCTCTGTTGACAGCCTTGGTTAAAGAGATGAAATGTAAATTAGTAAGGGGAAAGGGTGGCTTAAGTCTTCTGTCAGGAGTGTCACATTGTCACTCACCCCCACATCTTTCCCAGAACTCGTACCAGACCTGTCTCTCACATCATGCATCATCTCAGGGGCCAGTGCTTTACCTGCGTCACCAATACTGTGCTAGGAGTCCATTTCCACTGATGGGAGGCCTGAAGCAACAATTCTCGATCTTCTCAAATAGCACTTACTTTCTAGTGTGTCATTCTCTTTTCAATCCGACATTGCTTTAATTTCAGACCGGGAACGTCATTAAGGGTCCTTTAGACTAAATAGGTGATAATGAAGGCGACAAAGTCACTGTCAAGGCTGTTTGGTTAATGTCACACCTGACAGGAGGGAGAAAGCTGGAGAGAGAGGAGCCTAGCTGATGCCACAGAACCCTCTGCATGCGGGATGTCATGGTGACGGGCGGCCATCTGTGATTTAAATCTGTCATTATGGGAATTTATTCTGCGTGGTGCATCGTGTCTGTTATCCCTCTAAATGCTTGCCTGCCTGCCAACATAAAACAGGTAAGGAGACTGTCAGACAGACAGACAGACAGGTGAGGTGACAGGGAGACAGGTGACTGACAGACAGACAGGTGAGGTGACAGAAAGACAGACTGGTGAAGATACATTCTGATAGGGTTGCACAGACACGCTCTGATATAGCGTTGCAGATCATTACAGATGCAACAGAGCTTAAAGGTAAAGCTGCAAAGCCACACTAGAAAGATGGTTGCAGATGAAACCACACCACTGAATGCAAATGAAGACATTGGAAATGGGTGCTTTTTGACAAGTGGATGTGTTGTGACTGTTTGAATAGGTAGTAACTTACTATACGTATTTACATGTGTGATTGTACAGACAGATAAGATTGTAGCCTAAGTCTATAACAGATGTCTGTATTGATGCGACAATGCAGATGTTGGCTGTGTGTGTCGTGGAGTCCTGGTTTGCACGGCTCCAGCTGCAGTCTGCGGTAGAGCTGTGACATGTCGGCCTGCAGATGTGTGGCAGGTGTTTGTTTGTGACGCTCCATTGATGATTATTATCACGCAAGATTCCAGACTGAACAGCTCTGATTCTCATGGAGCACTGCTGATCAATAAAACACCACTAATTCAGCATCGTTTAGTTACTGTTCATTTGTCTCCCTACTCGCATGCTAATTGCATCCATCTGCATTTCATCAACTGTGTGACTGGGCAAAGGGATGTTTCACTGACTGAATATAGGCTGACAGCACTAAAATTATTTGGTGTAGATAGACGTGATCTGCACACTAGCAGTGAATCTGAAGGGTTCTATAAAGAGAAATGCGAAGCCTTACAGCTGACTGGTCTATCAGGTTTTAGTAGCACCATTGAGCACACCTTACCTTGGCCAACAGACACGGGGGCACCATCCATGCGGGCATCATTTTACCGCCCCACATCACCGTCTGGTGTGTACACTGACTGACTGACTGGCTCAGAATGCCTCAGTATGTCCTCGTCTCCCTAAAGACAAAACAAGTTATGAGCCCAGAGATACGCCCTTCACCTGTCAAGTTAACCTATAAAATATATATTCATCGCCACATTAATTATACCCTTCTGAATGTTATCTCACCTTGCAGCTCAGCCAGCGAGGAGAAAATGGAGAGAATAGGGAGAGCTCTGTGCTCTAGTACTATGGGGGAATTGGACCCGGTCACCTCCTCTGTGCATATTTAAGAGAGACCTACTTCACAACCACCACAGAGACACTATCTCCCCACTATCTCCCCAGTGTGTGTGTGTGTGTGTGTGTGTGTGTGTGTGTGTGTGTGTGTGTGTGTGTGTGTCCTTTCCTCTCCTCAGTCTGTTCAGATTTTCTTGGACTTCTCGTTGATCTACTTTGCTTTCTCCTTTAGAAAATGGAGTGGAATGAGTAGGAGGCTGGAGAAGACGGCATGCCCACGTACATACAGCACACACACACACACACACACACACACACACACACACCACAACACACACACACACACACACACACACCACACACACACACACACACACACACCAACACACAACCAACACACACACACACACACCACACACACACACCACACACACACACACACACACACACACACACACACACACACCAATCCGTGCTCTTGGCTAGCTGTATGTGCTTTGATTCACATTCCAGTTGAAGTTCGTTATTAATTGATGCATGTTACATACCTTACGCATGAGCTGCATGAATTTTTACATCTCAGGCTGTAGTCTCATATGAAGTTAGGCAGAGATTGGAGATTGTGTGTGTGCACATCTACAGGTAACTGCCAAAATAAAGGAAACACAAACATAGTGTCTTAATAGGGCATGGGCCACCAGAACAGCTTCATACACCTTGGCATAGACTTTACAAAGTGTCTTGGAACCTATTGGAGAGATGCGACAACATTTCTTCCACGAGAAAAACCATCATTTGGTGTTTTGCTGATGGTGGTCTCAAGCGCTTCTTCCAGAATCTACCATACAGTGGGGAGAACAAGTATTTGATACACTGCCGATTTGCAGTTTTCCTACTTACAAAAGCATGTAGAGGTCTGTAATTTTTATCATAGGTACACTTTCAACTGTGAGAGACGGAATCTAAAACAAAAATCCAGAAAATCACATTGTATGATTTTTAAGTAATTAATTTGCATTTTATTGCATGACATAATAGTTTTGATCACCTACCAACCAGTAAGAATTCCGGCTCTCACAGACCTGTTCGTTTTCTTTAAGAAGCCTCCTGTTCTCCACTCATTACCTGTATTAACTGCACCTGTTTGACATCGTTACTGTATAACAAGACACCTGTCCACACACTCAATCAAACAGACCCAACCTCTCCACAATGGCCAAGACCAGAGAGCTGTGTTAAGGACATCAGGGATCAAATTGTAGACCTGCACAAGGCTGGGATGGGCTACAGACAATAGGCAAAGCAGCTTGGTGAGAAGGCAACAATGTTGGCGCATTATTAGAAAATGGAAGAAGTTCAAGATGACGGTCACACCCTCGGTCTGGGGCGCATGCAAGATCCACCTCGTGGGCATCAATGATCATGAGGAAGGTGAGGGATCAGCCAGAACTACACGGCAGGACCTGGTCAATGACCTGAAGAGAGCTGGACCACAGTCTCAAAGAAAACCCAATAGTAACACACTACGCCGTCATGGATTAAAATCCTGCAGTGCACGCAAGGTCCTCTGCTCAGCCAGCACATGTCCAGGACCGTCTGAAGTTTGCCAATGACCATCTGGATTATCCAGAGGAGGAATGGGAGAAGTCATGTGGTCTGATGAGACAAAAATTGAAGTTTTTTGGTCTAGAAACTCCCGACTACCCGTACTTTTTCCGTTTGGAGAAGAAGCAAGGATGAGTAACAACCCCAAGAACACCATTCCCAACCGTGAAGCATGGAGGTGAAAACATCATTCTTTGGGGATGCTTTTCTGCAAAAGGGGACAGGACGACTCCCGTATTGAGGGGAGGAGGATGGCGGCCATGTATCGCGAGATCTTGGCCAAAACTCCTTCCCTAAGTAAGCATTGAAGGATGGCAGGCTGGGTCTTCCAGCATGACAACGACCCGAAACCACAGCCAGGGCAACCTAAGGAGTGGCTTCCGTAAGAAGCATCTCCAAGGTCCGGAGTGGGCCCTAGCCAGTTCTCAGACCGAACCCAATAGAAAACTCTTCTGGACGGGAGCTCGCAAAGGTCCTTGTTGTGCCCAGCGACAGGCCCCGAAACCGAAGGATCTGAGAAGGTCTGTATGCGAGGAGGAGTGGGCCAAATCCCTGCTGGCAGTGTGTACCAAACCCATGGTCAGAACTACAGGAAAGTATGATCTCGGTAATGCTAGAACAAAGGTTTCTGTAACCAAATATATAATCGTGCTTTTGATGTATCAAATACTTAATGTCATGGCCAAATAAAAGCTAATTAATTACTTAAAAATCATACAATGTGATTTTCTGGATTTTTGTTTTAGATTCCGTCTCTCACAGTTGAAGTGTACCTATGATAAAAATTACAGACCTCTATATGCTTTGTAAGTAGGAAAACCTGCAAAATCGGCAGTGTATCAAATACTTGTTCTCCCCACTGTAAGTGTTCAATTCACACCAAGACAGTCGTGAAGAGGGCATGACAAAGCCTATTCCCCTTCAGGAGGCTGAAAAGATTTGCCATGGGTCCTCAGATCCTCAAAAGTAAAAAGTACATCACTGGGGCCAAGCTCCCTGCCATCCAGGACCTCTATACCAGGCGGTGTCAGAGGAAGGCCCTAAAAATTGTCAAAGACTCCAGCCACCCTAGTCATAGACTGTTCTCTCTACTACAGCATGGCAAGCGGTACCGGAGTACCAAGTCTAGGTCCAAGAAAACAGCTTCCACCCCCAAGCCATAAGATTCCTGAACCTCTATTCAAATGGCTACCCAGACTATCTGCTACTCTCTGTTGTCATCATCTAACTCTACCTAAATGTACATATTACCTCAATTACCTCGACTAACCTGTACCCCCACACACTGACTCTGTACATATACCCCCTGTATATAGTCTCGCTATTGTTATTTTACTGCTGCTCTTTAATTACTTGTTACTTTTATTCTTATTCATATGCATTTTATTTTTTAAACTGCATTGTTGATTAGGGGCTCGTAAGTAAGCATTTCACTGTAAGGTGTTGTATTCGGCGCATGTGAGAAATAAAATTTGATTTGATTTGGAATTGGGTTGAGATCTGGTGACTGAGACAGCCATGGCATATGGTTTACATTGTTTTCATGCTCATCAAACCATTCAGTGACCACTCCTGTCCTGTGGATGGGGGTATTGTCACCCTATGGGGGCGTAGGCATGGTGGCCAAAATAATGGCCCGCCCAGTATTTTAGTATATGACCCTAAGCATGATGCGATGTTAATTGCTTAATTAACTCAATGTTACGCTCGTCTAAGTCGTCCTCCTCATCTGACGAGGAGAGGCGAGAAGGATCGGACCAATATGCAGCGTTGGTAGAATACATAATGAATTTATTAAATAAAGACGAACACGAAGAACACTTGAATAAACTACAAAATAACAAACGACGTGAACAGACCTGAACTTGAGAACAAAACGCACGAACAGGAACGAACACATACACGAACGAAAACGAAACAGTCCCGTGTGGTGCGACATACACAGACACAGGAACAATCACCCACAAACAAACAGTGTGAACAGCCTACCTAAATATGGTTCTCAATCAGAGGAAACGTAAAACACCTGCCCCTGATTGAGAACCATATCAGGCTAATAACAATGAACCTAAACATAGAAACACATAACATAGAATGCCCACCCCAACTCACGCCCTGACCATACTAAACAAATACAAAAACAAGGAAAAACAGGTCAGGAACGTGACACTCAATAATCACACCTGAGTTAATGTGGAAGCACCTGCTTTCAATCAACTTTGTATCCCTCATTTACTAAAGTGTTCCTATTATTTTGGCAGTTACCTGTATGTGCATGTGTGTGTGTGTGTGTATGTGCATGTGTGTGTGTGTGCTGTGCGTGTGTGTGTGTGTGTGTGTGTGTGTGTGGTGTGTGTGTGTGTGTGTGTGTGTGTGTGTGTGTGTGTGTGTGTTGTGTGTGTGTGGTGTGTGGTGTGTGTGTGTGTGTGTGTGTGTGTGTGTGTGTGTGTGTGTGTGTGTGTGTGTGTGTATGTGCATGTGTGTGTGTGTATGTGCATGTGTTGTGTGTCCTCTCCCTCCCCTCTGAGGTCTGGAATCAAGAACTGGACTGACTGCATGTCCTTAGTGAGGGACTGTGTGACCAGTGAGGGACTGTGTGACCCAGTGAGGAACTGATTTGTCTTAGTGAGCTACAGCAGAGCTATACCTGCTCAGAACCCCCCCGCCGCCCCTTGCCCCTCAGAACAGCGTATTTTCAGAGGCATGGACTCTACAAGGTGTCAGTAGCGTTCCACAGGGATGTTGGCCCATGTTGACTCCAATGCTTCCCACAGTTGGTCAAGTTGGCTGGATGTCCATTGGGTGGTAGACCATTCTTGATACACATGGGAAACTGTTGAGCGTGAAAAACCCAGCAGCGTTACAGTTCTTGACCCAAACCGGTGCGTCTGGCATCTAATACCATACCCCGTTCATAGGCACTTCAATCTTTTGTCTTGCGCCTTCACCACCATCTGAATGGCACACATACACAATCCATGTCTCAATTGTCTCAAGAATTAAAAATCATTGTTTAACCTGTCTCCTCCCCTTCATCTATAGTGATTGAAGTGGATTTAACAAGTGACAATAAGGGATCATAGCTTTCACCTGAATTCACCTGGTCTGTCTGTTATGGAAAGAGCAGGTATTCTTAATGTTTTGTACACTCAGTGTATGCCTTCTGCTTCTTTTGGAGTGTGTTTAAGGTTATTGGTCCATGTTGGGTCTTAGCTGTGTAGGTTGTCATTGTAGTTTGTCAAGTTGTCATCCTCACACATCTCTGCCCCAGTGAGGAGACAGACGTGACATTTGGGTTGGAGAGGGGAGGAGAAGAGAGGGGAGAAGAGAGTGGGTTGATGAGTTGATGAGGAGGATAGGAGACAGGGAGGAGAGGGCCTGTGGGGTCAGGGACAGAGTCTGTATCATCAGACAGAGGGATCCATCACCAGCCCATGTCCAACCTCACACAGTCCACTGACACATTGGTGAGGGGTTACCCTTCTTTGGCCAACCCCTTCACACAATCACACATTACATGTTCTGTTCTTTCCCTGGCCTTTGCAGAGAGCAGGGGTCACTGTAGACAGGAAACAAGAGATTGACTGATTGTCCTCCATTGTCTAGACTAGAGCTAGGGTCAGACCTCTCTTTTCCCCCTTCTTTATCAGTGCCTGTTATGTTTGTCCTACTTATGGCTGGTTTTATGTCTGTGTGTTTGTGTTAGTTATTCATATATCACTGTTTCTCACACACACACACACACACACACACACACACACACACACACACACACACACACACACACACACACACACACACACACACACACACACACACAACCACACACACACACACACACACACCACACACACACACTACAGTACACACACAACACACACATCACCACACCACACTCCTCTCTCTCTCTCTCTATCGCACTAACAACCTGTTAGTGATATTTCTAGCCTCAGATGGCACCAGTGGGCCACTTCCCTGACCAGTCGATGACCTGTGATATTCCTCTGGGCTGTTGCCTAGATACCTCCACTGCCACAGGAGGGGAGAGGAGAGGAGAGTGCCCGTGGGGTCAAGGGCCAGAGTCTGTATTATCAGAGTACAGGGGTCACTGTGGACAGGAAACAAGAGATTGACTGATGGGTAGGGAACCAGATTCAGCCGCAGGACGATATTTATTGGTTCGGAACATGATCATTTACACTGCAAATTGTGTGCAAAGCTGTCATCAATGCAAACGGTGGCTATTTGAAGAATCTCAAATATAAAATATACAGTATTTTAATTTGTTTAACACTTTTTTGGTTACTACATGATTCCATATGTGTTATTTCATAGTTTTGATGTCTTCACTATTATTCTACAATGTAGAAAATATTAAAAATAAACAAAACCCCTGAATGAGTAGGTGTTCTAAAACTTTTGACCGGTAGTGTATATTTAAAACCAAATACTTTTAGACTTTTACTCAAATAATATTTTACTGAMTGACTTTCACTTTTACTTGAGTCATTTTCTATTACGGTATCTTTACTTTTACTCAAGTATGACTTTCGAGTACTTTTTCCACCACTGCAAATTGACCACAACTAAGGTTGTATTTTAAAATAACAGTAATTCCTTACCTTGATTCCATTGAGACACGTTCACATAGAGTATGTGCCTTTTTTTATTTGTGGGAATACTTGGGAACGGAGTTCCTAAATCCAGCATTTATTTTGCTGAATTCCTCGTGATTTCAGTGTCTTTTTTACTAAAAACTAAAATCACCCCAGAATACGGCAAAAATAAGTCACTCGCAGGCCTGTTTTGGCCCACGGGCTGCCTGTTGCTGAGCACTACTCTAGAGCTAAGGCCAGACCTCGGTCTTCCCCCTTCTCTATCAGTGCCTGTTATGTTTGTCCTACTAATGGCTGGTGTTATCTGTTCGTTTGTGTTAGTAATTCATATCACTCTTCTCACACACACACACAAGCCCTCTCTCTCATTAACAACCTGTTAGTGACAGTGGGTCACTTCCCTCACCCGTCGATATTCCTCTGGGCTGTTGCTTAGTTACCTCCGCTGCCACGGTGGCACCGGGGGAKATGAATAGTTCTGTTAGTGAGGATGACTGTTAGCTGTGAAGCCCCCACGGGCCTCTGGGGACTAATACAGCCAGTATTTCTACTGTAAACAACCTTCTCCACAGAGAGAATTGGCGCGACACGGTGATAACAATAGCCAGGCTTCTCCCTCTGTATCTTCTGTCTGTGTGTCTGTCTCTGGTCGTCTGTCCATTCGTCCGTCTCTTTGTTGGAATGTCTCTCTAATGCATAGTCACTGAGTCACACTGTGCTTATCTATACAACATCACACAGAACCACAGAGCCAGTGAGAGGAGAAGGTGTTCCTGTTGTAGCTAMACCTCTGAAGGTCAGGTAAAAGTGGATTGCCATCCTGAATGCTATGATCAAAAAAGAAGAGGGAGGAAGTGAAATAGAATGATAATTCAAACGCACCCTGACAGTGACAGGGAAGACTAGTTGCAGGGTGAAAGTGATCTCAGCTGTAGCTGCAGCTTCTCCAATTTGTTTCCAATGACCCTGGACCGCTGCACTCTAATAGGAAAAAAACAATGGCCATTTCACGGCTCAAAGAATGCAACATGTCCCCGGCCCTGTCGCCACGGCYTCACGTGATTGAGTCAGACAGGACAGTGAAAAGGGTGGGGGGGGAAAGGGTTGGGGGACAGGACCACTCTCCAGCATCAAATCTCCCGTCTCCACCACAGCCTGACCCCACGACCCCACCACGCCCACCAGGGCCATCCGTCTCCATGACGATGGGCAGCAGAGCCAACAGTAAATCCCTTCAGATTTGATCCCCAGCCGAGGCAGMACATAATGGTTTGTAATAGCTGGATCCTACTGGAGAGAAGACAGCGATGAGGTCAGAGGGTGTGATAAAGGACTGTTGTGTGATGATGTATGGCGTCCTGTCATCTCTTCAGGGTTGAATCTACTCCTCTCATTAGATACCTGACTGGGGCTGTATCGTTTAGATTGTCATTTATTGTTCTAATATAGCAGGGCCCAATTCATTCTTTACACAGGCAGAGGCTAACACACACATGCAGCAGGAGTGTGTTCATGACCACGCACGCACGCACGCACGCACGCACYCACYCACYCACYCACACACACACACACACACACACACACACACACACACACACACTCATTCTGTGCTCTGATGGATTCTGGAGTTAGTGTCCTGCAGTGGTGCTGCTGGAGAGGGTTAGAGAGCTGATATATCAGCCTCAGCCTGTTCTCAGAGCAGGAACGCCAGGCAGGGAGGAAACATTACGCCTAGCATACTCATTACACTGGCTGACTGCAGAACAGCCCCGTTCACCACCACACACTCCCACATCCATCCTCACCTTCACAGTCCAAAACAACCCCACACAGCCAAATGCACTCACAAAACCACAACAACCACCACACTCATCCTTCGTCCAAACCTCTACAACCAGCACTACCTCAACCAAACTCTGCTGTCTCACAGCAGGCCTTCTGCTCCTGGTGTTTTGGACTGGAAGAGGGTTAGTAGAGAGTTTGGAGGCAGGTTTCTGTAGACCCAAAATGAGGATTGAGTGGTTGCATTAGTAAGAGACTCCTGCTGTGGTCCTGTCTGTCTGTCTGTCTGTCTGTCTGTCTGTCTGTCTGTCTGTCTGTCTGTCTGTCTGTCTGTCTCGCTAATGCTCTCTCTCCTGCTCTCCCTCTCCTGCTCTCTTTCTCTCTCGCTAACCTCGCTCTCTTCCTGGGTTCTTCCCCTGCTCTCTTTCTCTCTCGTAATGCTCTCATCGCTAAGCTCTCTCTCCTGCTGCTCTCTTCTCTCTCTCTCTCTCCTCTCTCTCTCTCTCTCTCTCTCTCTCTTCTCTCCTCTCTCTCTCTCTCTTCTCTCTCTCTCTCTCTTCTCTCTCTCTCTCCCTCTCTCCTCTTCTCTCTCCTCTTCTCTCTCTCTCTCTCTCTCTCTCTTCTCTCTCCTTCTTCCTGCTCCTCCTCTCTCTCTCTCTCTCCTCCTCTCTCTCTCTCTCCTCTCTCTGCTCTCTTTCTCTCTCTCTGCAACTGTGTTCATACATGCATGCAGAAAACGATGCTCATATTGGTTCTCAGCATCCCTTGACACCTGCAAAGATAACACAAACACAACACCAGTATCCACTGTCTGCATTAATCGACACACACAGTTCAGAGACTAGAGAGTCAGGAGAGCATAGTGCACAGTGGGTTTGATGATAGATGATAGATCAAACCGAGGTGGAATTAGGCCCACTTCCATTCCCACTGTTCTGAGAGCTCTGGTGTGTGTGTGTGTGTGTGTGTGGTGTGTGTGTGTGTGTGTGTGTGTGTGTGTGTGTGTGTGTGTGTGTGTGTGTGTGTGTGTGTGTGTGTGTGTGTGTGTGTGTGGTGTGTGTGTGTGTGTGTGTGGTGTGGATGCTCACATCCATACGATGCATGGTTTACACGGTGACTGAAAGTGGCTATGTATTTTGTAAAATATTCATTTGGGCTAAATATGTTATTGTACATGTAATGCCTTTTATTCAACTTGTTAATGGTGAATGGTCAGTGTTGGTATGTTCCAGGTAGACAGGGGAAGGTTGCCATGCTGTCAGTATGTATGCTGGCATGATTGAGGCCTGTTAACTTTATTGAGCTCAACCTTAATTTGAATTATTTTCATTTATCTCAAGTTAATGTTACCTGTCCAGTTATCATTAATATAATATTATATATTTTTTGTTTTTTGACAATAGTATATATACAGTTGAAGTCGGAAGTTTACATATACTTAGGTTGGAGTCATTAAAACTCATTTTTCAACCACTCCACAAATTTCTTGTTAACAAACTATAGTTTTGGCAAGTCGGTTAGTACATCTACTTTGTGCATGACACAAGTAACTTTTCCAATAATTGTTTACAGACAGATTATTTCACTTATAATTCACTGTATCACAATTCCAGTGGGTTAGAAGTTTACATACACTAACTTGACTGCCTTTCAACAGCTTGGAAAATACCAGAAAATTATGTCATGGCTTTAGGAGCTTGTGATAAGCTAATAGGCTAATTCACATAATTTGAGTCAATTGGAGGTGTACCTGTGGATCTATTTCAAGGCCTACCTTCAAACTCTGTGCCTCTTTGCTTGACATCATGGGAAAATCTAAAGAAATCAGCCAAGACCTCAGAAAAACAATTGTAGACCTCCACAGAGTCTGGTTCATTCTTGGGAGCAATTTCCAAACGCCTGAAGGTACCACGTTTCATCTGTACAAACAGTAGTACGCAAGTATAAACACCATGGGACCACACAGCCATCATACCGCTCAGGAAGGAGACGCGTTCTGTCTCCTAGAGATAAATGTACTTTGGTGCGAAAAGTGCAAATKAATCCCAGAATAACAGCAAAGGACCTTATGAAGATGCTGGAGGAAACCGGTACAAAAGTATCTATATCCACAGTAAAACAAGTCCTATATCGACATAACCTGAAAGGCCGCTCAGCAAGTAAGAAGCCACTGCTATTGGAGTGGCCATCACAAAACCTTGACCTCAATCCTAAAGAGAATTTGTGGGCGGAACTGAAAAAGTGTGTGCGAGCAAGGAGGCCTACAAACCTGACTCAGTTACACCAGCTCTGTCAGGAGGAATGGGCCAAAATTCACCCAACTTATTGTGGGAAGCTTGTGGAAGGCTACCTGAAACATTTGACCCAAGTTAAACAATTTAAAGGCAATGCTACCAAATACTAATTAAGTTTATGTTAACTTCTGACCCACTGTGAATGTGATGAAAGAAATAAAAGCTGAAATAAATAATTCTCTCTACTATTATTCTGATATTTTATTCTTAAAATAAAGTGGTTATCCTAATTGACCTAAGACAGGGAATTTTTACTGGCATTAAATGTCAGGAACTGTGATAAACTGAGTTTAAATGTATTAGGCTAAGGTGTTTGTAAACTTCCGACTTCAACTGTGTACATATATACACATACATACATACTCATAAATACATATAAACTCAGCAAAAAAAAGAAACATCCTCTCACTGTCAACTGCGTTTATTTTCAGCAAATTTAACATTTGTAAATATTTGTATGAACATGACAAGATTCAACAACTGAGACATAAACTGAACAAGTTCCACAGACATGTGACTAACAAAAATTGAATAATGTGTCCCTGAACAAAGGGGGGGATCAAAATCTAAATTAACAGTCAGTATCTGGTGTGGCCACCAGCTGCATTAATAAGTACTGCAGTGCATCTCCTCCTTGTGGACTGCACCAGATTTTCCAGTTCTTGCTGTGAGATGTTACCCCACTCTTCCACCAAGGGACCTGCAGGTTCCCGGACATTTCCAGGGGGAAGGGCCCTAGCCCTCACCCTCATATCCAACAGGTCCCAGACATGCTCAATGGGATTGAGATCCGGGCTCTTCGCCTGGCCATGGCAGAACACTGACATTCCTGTCTTGCAGGAAATCACGCACAGAACGAGCAGTATAGCTGGTGGCATTGTCAAGCTGGAGGGTCATGTCAGGATGAGCCTGCAGGAAGGGTACCACATGAGGGAGGAGGACAGCGTTGAGATTGCCTGCAATAACAACAAGCTCAGTCCGATGATGCTGTGACACACCGCCCCAGACCATGACGGACCCTCCAATCGATCCCGCTCAAGAGTACAGGCCTCGGTGTAACGCTCATTTTTTCGACGATAAACGTGAATCCGACCATCACCCCATGTGAGACAAAACCGCGACTCGTCAGTGAAGAGCATTTTTTTGTCAGTCCTGTCTGGTCCAGCGACGGTGGGTTTGTGCCCATAGGCGACATTGTTGCCAGTGATGTCTGGTGAGGACCTGCCTTACAACAGGCCTACAAGCCCTCAGTCCAGCCTCTCTCAGCCTATTGCGGACAGTCTGCGCGCTGATGGAGGGATTGTGTGTTCCTGGTGTAACTCTGGCAGTTGTTGTTGCCATCCTGTACCTGTCCCGCAGCTGTGATGTTCGGATGTACCGATCCTGTGCAGGTGTTGTTACACGTGGTCTGCCACTGTGAGGATGATCAGCTGTCCGTCCTGTCTCCCTGTAGCGCTCTTTTAGGCGTCTCACAGTACGGACATTGCAATTTATTGCCCTGGCCACATCTGCAGTCCTCATGCCTCCTTGCAGCATGCCTAAGGCACGTTCACGCAGATGAGCAGGGACCCTGGGCATCTTTCTTTTGGTGTTTTTCAGAGTCAGTAGAAAGGCCTCTTTAGCATCTTAAGTTTTCATAACTGTGACCTTAATTGCCTACCGTCTGTAAGCTGTTAGTGTCTTAATGACCGTTCCACAGGTGCATGTTCATTAATTGTTTCTGGTTCATTGAACAAGCATGGGAAACAGTGTTTAAACCCTTTACAATGAAGATCTGTGAAGTTATTTGGATTTTTATGAATTATCTTTGCAAGACAGTATCCTGAAAAAGGGACATTTCTTTTTTTGCTGAGTTTATATACACATCTTTTAAAAAAATATATATTTCCTATATTACCCTCCAACCCTACCACCGCTCCCCCAATTGGAGCAAACTAGTGAACAACAACGCTTAAGCCTGTATTTTCAGTTTATACATACTTTATACACTACCGTTCAAAAGTTTGAGGTCACTTAGAAATGTCCTTGTTCCAATGGCACGTTGTGTTAGATAGTCCAAGTTTATCATTTTAAAAGGCTAATTGATTATTAGAAAACCCTTTTGCAATTATGTTAGCACATCTGAAAACTGTTGTTCTGATTAAAGAAGCAAGAAAACTGGCCTTTTTTAGACAAGTTCAGTATCTGGAGCATCAGCATTTGTGGGTTCAATTACAGGCTAAAAATGGCCAGAAACAAAGAACTTTCTTCTGAAACTCAACAGTCTATTCTTGTTCTGAGAAATGAAGGCTATTCCATGTGAGAAATTGCCAAGAAACTGAAGATATAGTACAATGCTGTGTACTGCTCCCTTCACAAATTGTCTTTAACCAGAATAGAAAGAGGAGTAGGAGGCCCCGGTGCACAACTGAGCAAGAGGACAAGTACATTTGAGTGTCTAGTTTGAGAAACAGATGCCTCACAAGTCCTCAACTGGCAACTTCATTAAATAGTACCCGCAAAACACCAGCCTCGACGTCAACAGTGAAGAGACGACTCCGGGATGCTGGCCTTCTAGTCAGACAGGTCAATAAAAAGAAAAGATTAAGATGGGCAAAAGAACACAGACACTCGACAGAGGAAGATTGGAAAAAAGTTTTATGGACAGACAAATCTAAGTTTGAGGTGTTCGGATCACAAAGAAGAACATTTGTGAGATGCAGAAAAAATGAAAAGATGCTGGYGGAGTGCTTGACGCCATCTGTCAAGCATGGTGGAGGCAATGTGATGYTCTGGGGGTGCTTTGATGGTGGTAAAGTGGGAGATTTGTACAGGGTAAAAGGGATCTTGAAGAAGGAAGGCTATCACTCCATTTTGCAACGCCATGTCATACCCGGTGGACGTCGCTTAATTGGAGCCAATTTCCTCCTACAACAGGACAATGACCCGAAGCACAGCTCCAAATTATGCAATAACTATTTAGGGAAGAAGCAGTCAGCTAGTATTCTGTCTATAATGGAGTGGCCAGCACAGTCACCGGATCTCAACCCTATTGAGTTGTTGTGTGAGCAACTTGACCGTATGGTACGTAAGAAGTGCCCATCAAGACAATCCAACTTGTGGGAGGTGCAACAGGAAGCATGGGGTGAAATCTCTTCAGATTACCTCAACAATTTGACAACTAGAATGCCAAAGGTCTGCAAGGCTGTAATTGCTACAAATGGAGGATTCTTTGACGAAAGCAAAGTTTGAAGGACACAATTATTATTGTATTTCCTATTCATTTTGCAACTCTTRTCATGTATGTTTTCATGGAAACAAGTACATTTCTAAGTGACCCCAAACTGTTGAACGGTAGCATACATTTTATGGGACACAGRCTATTTTACAATAGTTCTATTTTTTTTGTTTTTACTCCTGTCCTTRCTCAACCTCTCCCATCTATTTCTGATGTCCATTCGGTTTGATTTCTATTTGCCATTTCTTTCAAACTATGCTCTTTCAAAAAAGTTCTTAACCTATATACGTTTTGCAGACACAGTATGTTTTATATTAGTTATCTTGTTGTTATTAGTCCCAACCTTCACCTCCATTCAACCCCTCCCATCTATCTCTTAACCATCCATATTGGATTTTTATTTGCCATATATTTTTCAACTGTGCTGTGATGTTTCACAAAAGTTCGAAACCTTTCTATTTTCATTTGTTTCTACAGATTGTAAATTGAAAATAAACATTTTTGCTAAAAGTATTATTATATTATTGATTGATTGACTATGACTTTTCAAATCACCAAGCAGCGCTATCTGCGGAGTTAGCTCCAGGTAAATATTGCACTTCTTCAGCCATTCCTGGACCTGTGACCAAAAACGAGTTCCATACGAACAGTACCAAAACAAATGATCTAATGATTCTGCCTCTTCACAGCAAAATCTGCAGTGCTGGGAAGGTTGTATCCCCCACATAAATAGCATTCTATTGGTTGCAAGAATTTTGTATAATAWTTACAATTWAAAAATTGTAKGTTTTGAATCCTGTGCCGACAGACAAGCTCCTTACTTTTTCCCCCCTTCCACTTTCCTCTTTCATTTTTGCGGAAATGCTGCAATTAGTTGGTTATAATGTTGGGTAGAGCAGACATTTCCATATGTTTTTATTAGCGGCATGTGTGACATAACTCCACCAGTCCTATTTATTATATCAAGATTATGTTTTTTTTTATTATAATTTTTTTTAAATCATGTTTTTTTATGAATTAGTATATTTGAGTTTAACTACAATATTTGTTGTATTATTTGTTCTCTCTTTTCTGGTGGATTAAATTGAAATTGTTTTAAAGAATAGTGATATTTGGAAGATGATTTCCTTTCCAAATAACTGAAAGTGAGAGGTTGTAATTTGAATAAAGTGAGAGGTTGTAATCTGAATAAAGTGAGAGGTTGTAATCTGAATAAAGTGAGAGGTTGTAATCTGAATACTTCGAAAAAGGCCTTTCTTGAACCTGGGGTGAGACATTCTTTCTAATCTGCTAGAGAACCAGTTTGGATTTAAGTATTACTTTTGTATGACGGAAGCCTTTAGTGAGAGGTCTAAAGCTTTAATATTTAATCATTTCTGCCCTCCGAATTCATATTCATTATATKCTCGTCGTTATGTTTGTTATTTTGTTAGATGTACATAGTTGTACAAAGTGTACATAGCTTGATGTGTTTACTCCAGTAATGAAATCCCACCCCCTGGGCACTGCACTGGGTCCATTTGTCTGCCTCCTCAACCACTAGGGTGGTCTCCGTTACAGTCATCAAGCAGCACAGCAGAGCAACCTAGAGGACTGTATTCCCCATGGAGAAGCAGCCAGCAGATGTGAGCTTGTGTACACAGCTGCCTAACCCCCCAAATGACTAATTACATACATGAGGAACGGTTGTAGTTAAAAATTACAACTATTTATTTTAATTCTAACCTAAGACATTCTGTATTTTCTTTGTAGCTGTGTTCAACTGTTTTAGTGCCACCTCCTCTAACCCTGTGAGTAAGATTACTTTTAACATTCTTTTAATGTGTTCTGCCTTTCTTTAGGGCCCCAAGCCGTCCATCATTGAATTCATAATGAGATTCCCAGTTTGTTCCTCCAACCGGTTTGTGTTAGAGAGAGACCCAATGGGTTCAATTTTAAAACAGATTTGTTCACAAATAAAAACCATCTGTTTGTTTCTGTCTCTAGGTAGCGTTGTTGGTGTGTTTTGTACACTCTTTCTTGTTCTGCTGTACCAAGATCTCACTTTTTGTCTTTCTCTCAAACTCAGAGGTAGAGAACAATGTAAGCATGGCAGAGCCTCACACACTCTCTCTCTCTCTCTCTGTGTTGCTTGATGTTCGCCCTCTCTCTCTCTCTCTCTCTCTCTCTCTCTCTCTCTCTCTCTCTCTCTCTGCTCTCTCTCTCTCTCTCTCTCTCTCTCTCTCTCTCTCTCTCTCTCTCTCTCTCTCTCTCTCTCTCTCTCTCTCTCTCTCTCTCTCTCTCTCTCTCTCTCTCTCTCTCTCTCTCTCTCTCTCTCTCTCTCTCTCTCTCTCTCTCTCTCTCTCTCTCTCTCTCTCTCTCTCTCTCTCTTCTCTCTTCTCTCTTCCTCTCTTCTCTCTCCCTCTCCTCTCTCCTCTCTCTTCTCTCTTCTCTCTTCTCTCTTCTCTCTTCTCTCTTCCCTCTTCTCTCTCCTCTCTTCTTCTCTCTCTCTTCTTCTCATTCCTAGTGGGGGAGCCCATGGCCAAGCACAACCTGTACAGCTCTGCTCTGCTGGGGGAGAGTTGAATAGAGCAGAGAAAGTGGAGAAATCAAAGCTCACATGTTCAAAGGAGAGCTTTTCTCTCTCTGGCACTGTATAAAACAGCAAGCCATCTGTTTTTCTACACACCTATTGAAACATAATACATTCCAAGCCCAGACATGATTAAAGAAGAAAGAGGACCGTGTCTGGTGTATTAAACAACCCAATGGACTAGTGATGCTTGATTGGTCGTTGTATTATGGAGTCTTAATGAGTTCGTTATGAGATATGATGTGTTATTTGGTTGTTACCTAAGCAGCACGGTAACACATTTTAGTGAAGGATCCCTCCCATGGTTCCCCTGGGGGTCAGCCTGTCTCTGGAACTTTACCAAAACCCTGTTATGATATCCCTGGAGCTGGTAGGTTAGAGTCCACTCAGAGAGAACACAGATTGTTGTTGTTCTGGGTTATCCCTCTACTTACTGCACTGCATGTATAACATGGTGCTACCTCCCTCTGGTTGGAAGACATGTTATAGTAAACTATCTCCTAGCTGAAAATAAAGGGTTTGGGCTCAGGGCTAAACATCTGTCTATCTGTCTGTCAGTACAGCATGTGAACCGTGTAGCAATAGAACACACTCTTATCTCTTCACTCTGCCTGGAGCTGACAGAGTGTCAGGGAATCTGTGTACAGACATGATGAGATCATTGTTCGTCATGTGTGAAGATGATGTCTGTTTTTGTGTGCGTTTGAGACACTTTGGCAGTTAGACTAGACAGGAGAATAAATGGCATGAAACAGAACTAGAAGGAAAGGGAGAGAGAAAGGGAGAGCTGTGAGAATGACAGGAAGTTGGCCTTGCCCGTGCGCCTTCAGCAAAGACATATCCGGCAATCCAATTTGTGCCTGCTCCCTCGTTAGGGTTTTATGCTCGTTATTGTTGTAGAACCATCAGAGAAGGAAGTGTTCCAGCCCTTCCTAGGCTGTCAAGAGCTGCCTGGAATCATTTCCTGCAACCTTTTGCTTAATTCCTGGACTTTTTAAGCAGCCTGCAGAGGAAAATGAAAGTTTTTACAAACGGTCGTTAAAAAGGCCAACTTTCTGGCTGGGTAGTTGGATTAAAACAATAGCAGTGGGTTTTTTCAGGCAGGTCCAAATGATACCTCTGGTGCCTGTTGGGCTGGGAGTTGAATAGGGGGTTGGAAGGCTATTTCCGCTGCACCTGTTCCTACAGCTAGGTTACAATACAGCGCCTCATGTTTTACCAAGAACTTTATTAATGGACAAGACTGATCCCTTTCCTGGCTTTTAGGAGTTGACTTCTCACGTCCAATTCTTGTAAAGCGAGCTCTTCCAATGTTCTATTCAGATGTCGAAACTGAATGAAYTAAATTCATTTGGTCCTAATCTATGGATTTCACATGACTGGGAATACAGATATGCATCTGTTGGTCACAGATACCTGTGACCAAGGTAGAGGTGTGGATTAGAAAAAATTGTCAATATCTGGTGTGACCACCATTTGCCTCATGCAGCGCGACACATCTCCTTCACATAGAGTTGATCAGGCTGTTGATTGTGGCCTGTGGAATTTTGTTCCACTCCTCTTCCAATCAGGAATTGGAACACGCTGTCGTACACGTCAATCCAGAGCATCCCATCCCATGCTCAATGGGTGACATGTTTGGTGAGTATGCAGGCCATGGAAGAACTGGGACATTTTCAGCTTCTAGGAATTGTGTACAGATCCTTGTGACATGGGGCAGTGCATTATCATGCTGAAACATGAGGTGATGGCTGTGGATGAATGGCACAAAAAATGGGTCTTAGGATCTCGGCACAGTGTCTCTGTGCATTCAAATTGCCATTGATAAAATATAATTGTGTTCATTGTCCGTAGCTTATGCCTGTCCATTCCATAACCAGACCGCCACCATGGGGCACTCTGTTCACAACGTTGACATTAGCAAACCGCTTGCCCACACGACGCCATACACGTGGTCTGCAGTTGTGAAAATGACGTTGCACAAAATTTGAGAGAAATAAGCTTTTTGTGCGTATGAAACATTTTTGGGATATTTTATTTCAGCTCGTGAAACATGGGACCAGCACTTTACATGTTGCGTCTATATTTTTAGATACATTGGCTCCGATACGATACAAGAAAGATACGTTTTAGTTTGAAATGATTCGGTGCGATTCGGTTTGATTGAAGGAACAAATGAATGCAGTTCGATGCAATTCGATTCTATGCACTAACATGTGTTGTATAAGCATTCATTAAAAACAAATTAAAATCTGCTGCTGAGGAAACTTGTGAGCTGGGCCTCGCTGAGCTGGATCTGTCTGAGCTGACGCGTGTGTAAATGATGTCCCTCCTCCCCACTACTCCTCCCCATCCCACTAATGAATTAGTCATTTTTGCAGATTAAAAGTGTTAGAGCTGGTAATGTATCAATATTTATCTTGTTCCAATCAAAACTACCAAAACTATTGTTGGTGGTGAACCTGAACCATCGAAATAAAAACTAATGTTAGCCCTGATCAGGTGGGAGTTGTGTCTCCAGGGGTAGCTTAGGCTATGTTTATTCCAGTAAAACACCATTTTCAACAGCTCATTTGATCAAAATAACCTAGAAAATTACATTGGTTGTCCCTCAACTAGAAAGACTAATATTGTGCAAGCAATATTACAAAAATGTTCATGCTGAAGGTGACTTGCAGATGTGCCAGATCAGGTAAAGGCCTACTGTACCTCTCGTTGGTCAGCGCGGGAAGTTTGACTACTGATATTGTTTGCGGTTGTTCTGCAAAAATGTGTGGTAAATCAATGACTGTCGACACAATGACATGCTTAGATCGACACTGGAGGAGAGTTTGCAGTTATTACAAAAGATTAGGTATTTTCGGAAGGTAGACAGAAAATAATTTGAGAAAAACATTTTTGTGAACCGGCGATTTCATAATGTTTGAATCAATTTTCTGACCGATGCATGCTACATTTTGATTGGTTTTGGGTCCCTTGGACTGATGAACTCACATCTTAAACATTTGAACCGGTGACCTTATCGGTGAATCGTTACATCCCTACCAGGTAGTTGTGCTACGTCCTCTCCTTCAGTGTCGAACTATGTCATTGTGACAGTCATTAATCCACAACAATTTTTTGCCGAACAACAGTTGTGAGTACAGAGCCACACGTCGTGTGTATAATTCAGTGTGTGTGCGTGCGCATTCGGCTTCGTGCTTTGTGCGATGCTCTGCCCTCTGTAAGACTCTGTAATATTATTCCTCTGCGGCTGCTGTGACACATTGTTCTGTGTGTGTGAATCCCCCTATCTGCCCAGCCACATCCCTGGCAGCAGCCTCCAACCAGAGGAGAAGAGGAGGGAAGGGGGAGAGGAGAGAAAAGCAGCCATTGTGGGCGAGCCTAATTGATTTTTTTTCCACCGTGCGCTCACAGAATGCCCTGACAGCAGGAGATACCAGCTTTGTCAATATTTGGCCATGCACCGTTCCAGAACACCCCCATCTCCTCTTCCCTCCTTCACCCTCCTCATCCCCTCACCCCTAAACGCCACTGTACGCCTTTCAGACTGCCTAGAGTGCCAACTGATGCCAGGGCCACAGTCCATTAAGCACAATGCATTGTGGGATGTTATGGGGGGCTGAGGGGAGGGGGTATACACTTAAACACAGAGCATGGGCACTGGGCACTGCTTACTGGCAGGTGAAATACCCTGTCAATGGTACTAACAGACCAGCCAAGTACAAACACATTCATCTTTTCTAGATGTGCATGATCCAACTACCTTTACCCCCTTCCTATGGAGAAATGCATGCACCATTGTCAGGCTGTGTGCGTGTGTGTGCTGCTGTGTGTGTGGTGTGTGTGGTGTGTGTGTGTGTGTGTGTGTTGTGTGTGTGTGTGTGGGTTGTGTGTGTGTGTGTGTGTGTGTGTGTGTGTGTGTGTGTGTGTGTGTGTGTGTGTGGGTGTGTGTGCGTGCGTTTCCCTCTTGCCCCCTGGTCCTGTATGATGGGGTGGCAGACTCCGTGACGGGTGAAGCTCGGGCCATATGGCCAGACTGGATTGGGTGGACCACCCTAACTCCCTCCTCTCACAACCTGTCTCACCTCTGTGGTGTGGGTGTGTGTGGTGGGTGTGTGGTGTGGAATGTGATGTGTGTGTGTGTGCGCTCTGTAATTTGAGTGTGTTTTCATTAGTCACATGGCAGGAAGCTGTGGACGGGTGCTTGGCTGTGCCAGGGTCCATCAGCACCAGGCTAATTAAGTCGGGGGTATTTCTGCTTCAGGGCTGGGCTGGGTTAGGCTCTGGGCTGTAGATCTGGCCTAATGGGTTAACACAGACCACACCCCACACCCCACACACCAGACGGGAGGGAGGGGAAAATAAAGGAGCAGGAAAGTGGGGAACAAATTGATGGAGAACAGTAAGGGTAAGGAGGGTGAAAGGAGGGAGGGGCTATCTTTGGCTGACAACATCAGGAGACGGGGAGAGGGGGGATTGTGTTTTGGTTTGATCCGCATGAAGACTCAAGGTTCCAGACAAGCTGCTCSCTCATGGATAGAGCATGTTTCTCCCCAACCGTGACTCTGTGGTGGGATTTCTATGCCACTGCAGTGTCTGAGCCAGTGCTCTGCTTTGTCTGTGTGCACCTACCTCTAGAGACTCGACCTTGAAGGGGCTTGGGAAGCTAACCCAGCCTCAGCCACAACCACAAACTTAGCATTAGTTCGGGTAGCAGCCTCAGCCCCTGTCAGCGCCCAAGCAGAACGGTTCTCCTGCGGGTCTACTCTGACTGCTGTGCGGTTTAAACAGTTGGGAGGCAAATTTTCCTCTCAGCCTGTCTCGAGCTCAGTCCCACTGATAAGGTAATTACTTGTATGGGTTTAAGTGGGGCTTGGAGTTCTCCACAGGCTATAYTGAGGTGATGGGTAGCAGCAGTTTAGCTTTGGTAATGTTCTACCTTATTTCAAGCTTTTCCCAAAGTTTTTGTGGCTTGAATTATGTCTGTGCTGCTTGGCCGGTGTGCTTTCATTTAATGATGTGAGGAGACGTTAGGGGTTAGAGGTTAGTTTACCCAGAGGGTTGTTCCTAGTGGTATTGCTGTTGATTACTGTTCATCTCCTGTTCAAGGCTGGAGAGTATGGACAGAGATGGAGAGACTTGATGAAATAGTTGGCATGGACTCACTCTGTGTGCAATAATAGTGTTTAACATGATTTTGGAATGATTACCTCATCTGAGTACACAAAATATACAATTATCTGTAAGGTTCCTCAGTCGAGCAGTGAATTTCGACCACGAAGACCAGGGAGGTTTTCCAATGCCTCGCAAAGAAGGGCACCTATTGGTAGATGGGTAAAAATGGTAAAAGCTGACATTGAACATCGCTTTGAGCATGGTGAAGTTACTAATTACACTTTGGATGGTGTATTAATACACCCASTCACTGCGAAGATACAGGCGTCCTTGTCACGACCGTGTGGAGGAGAGACGGACCAAAACGCAGCATGTGGAAAATAAGCCATCTTCTTTTATTATAACGACGAAGATGAACATGAAACGAAACACTTATACAAACTATACAAAAACAACAAACGACCGTGAAGCTACAAACGCAAGTGCACACACAAACTACTTACGTTCAACATAGACAATTCCCCACAAACAGCTAAAGCCTATGGTTGCCTTAAATATGGCTCCCAATCAGAGACAACAATAACCAGCTGTCTCTAATTGAGACCCAATTCAGGCAACCATAGACTTTCCTAGATACCTACACTCAACCATAGACACAGCTAGACTACTATACTAAACATAAACCCAACTACTCTAATAAACCCCCTAAACCTTACAACCACCCTAGACACTACAAAAAACACATACATTCCCCATGTCACACCCTGACCTAACTAAAATAATTAAGAAAACAAAGAATACTAAGGCCAGGGCGTGACAGTCCTTCCTTACTCAGTCACCGGAGAGGAAGGAAAAAGAGTTGCAGTTCAATGGCTGTGATAGGAGAAAACTGAGGATGGATCAACATTGTAGTTGCTCCAAACTACTAACCTTATTGACAGATAAAAATAAGGACGCCTGTACAGAATAGAAATATTCCAAAACCTGCATACTGTTTGCAACAAGGCACTAAAGTAATATTGCACAAAATGTGGCAAAGCAATTCAGTTTTTGTCCTGAAAACAAAGTGCTATCGGGGCAAATCCAGTGCAACACATTACTAAGTACGACTCTCTATATTTTCAAGCAAAGTGGTGGCTGCATCATGTTATGGATATACTTGCAATCGTTAAGGACTGGGGAGGTTTTCAGGATAAAACATTTATGGAATGGAGCTAAGCATACTGGGAGATGAATTCACCTTTCAGCAGGACAGTAATCTAAAACACAAAGCCAAATCTAGACTGGAAGACAGTGAATGTTTCTGAGTGGGAGTTTTGACTTAAATCTGCTTGAAAATCTATTTATAAATAATAATGGGCATATGTTGCACAGTACAGGTGTGGAATGCTCTTAGAGACTTACCCAGAAAGACTCAAAGGTGTAATTGCTGTCAAAGGTGATTCTAACATGTATTGACTCAGGGGGTTGAATACATATCTAATCAAGATACAGTATGTTAGTGTTTTATTTTCCATGTTTATATTTTTCCAAGTCTTAGACTTTTTCTTCCACTTTGACATTAGAGTATTTTGTGTCGATCATTGACAAAAATGCACAATCTATCCATTTGAATCCCACTTTGAGACACAAAAACAAAAACAAGAAGTCAAGGCGTGTGACGACTTTCTGAAGGCACTGTACAGTAGTAGGAGACATGACAAACCAGGGCCAGGTGTCTATGGATGGTGGGGCTATCTACTGTTATGTGATATACTCTGAGGAAAGTGGCTGGCTTCCCCCTTTTTCCAGACAGTCGATGAGGACACTGTCTGAGAAACTTTGAAATGTCTGCTAGAAGGATTATTTTATTAGATGTTGGGAGTTTAACGTTTTTAATTTGAACTATACCATTTTTTWAAATCATTTTTATAATTTTCTCTTAACGTTTGGATTCAAGAGGATTATACAGTCAAAGAGCAACAAAACTGACATTATTTCCAATGCAGGCAAAATTGAGCTAAAAATATATTTTAATTTAACAGAAGAATTACAGTTCAACAACAGACAGCATAGTTATTTTCACTGTAGAATTTAAGCAAAACTGCATTTTTAAATGCAGCGAGGGAGAGTATTGGTAATGATGAAAATGGTCATTTGCAGATATGGCTAAAGATAGCTAGATGACATGAGCGGAGAGAAAAGACAAACATAGAATGGACAGAACTAGTAAAATACAAAAATAAGGCATAAGTGAAAATGTCTGACTGCTGCGCTAATAGTGCCCATTTGAGAGCAGCAGAGAGATGGCGAGAGAGACACATCTGAGCTCTGAAAGTACTGCGGTCGCCGACCGGCTGACCTGGCACACGCAAATGAACCTCCCTTCATCGCCATCTCTGGTCTGGTGTGGTTAGAACTATTTCCCAAACACTCCCAGTCCTTCATCTCTTATTATTCATCAGCATCTGTTTGTAAAAAGCCAGGCCCAATCACTGGGACAGAACACTAACCAGACCTTATGGCCCCATCACTGGGACAGAACACTAACCAGACCTTAAGACCCAATCACTGGGACAGAACACTAACCAGACCTTAAGGCCCCATCACTGGGACAGAACACTAACCAGACCTTAAGGCCCCATCACTGGGACAGAACACTAACCAGACCTTAAGGCCCAATCACTGGGACAGAACACTAACCAGACCTTAAGGCCCAATCACTGGGACAGAACACTAACCAGACCTTAAGGCCCCATCACTGGGACAGAACACTAACCAGACCTTAAGGCCCCATCACTGGGACAGAACACTAACCAGAACCTAAGGCCCCATATTACAGCGACTGTTTATCAGAAGACATTAACTTTACAAGTAATACTGTGAATCTGACCTGGAGCAGAACGTGAGGGTGCAGGGTGAATGTTAATTATGATTGGCCAATTTGCTGTGGTTAATCTCTGCTGCAGGGTAGGGGTGGAAGGGGGTGGGGGGGGCTGGGGTGCTGGGTATAGGGGACTGGGATGATGCCAGGAGAGGAAGAGGTCATAATGGCGCCATTGTCAGGGCGTGTCAGGGCGAGGCAGAGAGCGGGCTGATGGGTGGTGAGTCAGTGAAGGAGATAGGTCTGGACCTGTGTATTTCTCTCTCTGTCTCTCTGTCTCTGTCTGTCTCTCCTCGCTCTCTGTCTCTCTCTCTCAATTCAATTCAAAGGGGCTTTATTGGCATGGGAAACATACTGTATGTTTACATTGCCAAAGCAAGTGAAATAAACAAACAAAAGTAAGAAGAAACAAATTTAACAATATCAATAAAAAAACTATTTTAAATTAACAGTAAACATTGCACTCAAAAAGGTAATGACATGTCAAGTATTATATTATCAGCTATGTACAGTGTTTTAGCAATATGCAAATAGTTGTAGTACGAATAGTGGGGGGGAGATAAATAAACAGATAAATATTGGTTGTATTTATGATGTTGTTGTCCTCCACTGGTTGCCTTTCCTCATGGCATCGCTTCCTTTTAAGTGGTTGTAGAATTGAACAGCTCGAGTATAGTCCTAATTCTGCTCTGGATGCATTGTTTGGGGCTTATTTTTGCCGAATTCTGCATGCTGAAGCTCAAATGGGTGTTTGTCCCATTTTGTGAATTCTTGATTGGTGAGTGGACTCCAGACCTCACAACCATAGAGCGCAACGGGTTCTATAACTGATTTAAGTATTTTTAGCCAAATCCTAATTGGGATGTCAAGTTTTTTGTTTCTTTCGATGGCATAGTAGGCCCTTCTTGCCTTGTCTCTTTGATCGTTCACAGCCTTGTGGAAGTTGCCTGTGGTGTTGATATTTAGGCCGAGGTAGCTATAATTCATTGTGTGTTCTAGGTATTTGTTGTCCTGGCAACTGGACCTTTCTTTGAACACTATTATTTTTGTCTTACTGAGAGGCCGGGTTCTGCAGACTGTTCTAGTGCCCTCACCAATTCATTGATATAAATGTTAAAGGGGGTGGGGCTCAAGCTGCATCCCTGTCTCACCCCACAGCCCTGAGGAAATAKATCTGATTGTTTATTGCCAATTGATATCATAATGTCATCTGTGTGTTTGTGTGCATTGATTTCATAATGTCATATGTTTTTCCTCCAACACCGCTTTCCATCAATTTGTATAGCAGACCCTCATGTCAAATTAAGTCAAAACCTTTTTTTAAGTCAACAAAGCATGGGAAGACTTTGCTTTTGTATTGGTTTATTTGTTTGTTAATAAGGGTGTTCAGGTTGTATACGTGGTCTGTCGTAGGGCATTTTGGTAAAAAGCCAATTTGACATTTGCTCAGGACATTGTTTTCACAGAGAAAATGTTGGAGTCTGCTGTTGATGATACTGCAGAGGGTTTTCAGCGATTGCTGTTGACGCAGATTCTACGATAATTATTGGGGTCAAATCCACTTTTGTGGATTGGGGTAACCAGACCTTGGTTCCAAATATTGGAGAAGATGCTAGAGCTGAGAATAATACTGAAGAGTTTAAGAATAGCCCATTTGAATTTGTGGTCTGTATATTTTATCATTTTGTTTAGTATACCYTCAACACCATAGTCCTTTTTGGGTTGGAGMGTTTGCATTTTGTCCTGTAGCTCATCCAATTTCTTTAAACACTGAATCTAAATTTTGTCAATTATCATGTTTTTGTTSTTGGTTCTTTGTTATATGGCCGTAAAGTTTGGAGAAATGGTTAATCCATACGTCTCCATTTAGGATAGGTACCTTTTCGTGTTGTTGTTTGTTTATTGGCTTCCCATTTTCCCAGAAGTGATTTGATTCTATGGATTCTTCAATTCTTCGATTCTTCAATCACACAGCTGTTTTCTGACATGCTGTTCCTTCTTTTCTTGTTATTGTATTTCTGTACTGTTTTAGTGTTTCCCCYTAAGCTAAGGTTTTTGGATCTCTGTGTWTTTGATTGGATAGGTTTCTCAATTTCTTTCTAWATTTTTTCCATTCTTCATCAAAACATTGCTCTTTGTTGTTAGTTTTCTTAGGTTTTCTGCTTGAATTGAAATGTGTTATGTTCACTGATAGGTCAGATATACTGTTCATGCTTCTACTGCAACATTTACACTTTCACTATTGCAMSGAAACATTTTGTCCAGGAAGTTMTCTTGGAGGGATTAGATTTGTTGTTAGCCAATAGTTTTTTGGTAGGTTTCTACACTACCCTCCTCTATAGCATTTCTTAATTCTTATGGCTCGGGGTTCCGCTAGCGGAACTTTCATACATTCACAAGTGCAATACACCAAATTAAAGCTTAACTTCTTGTTAATCTACCCATCGTGTCCGATTTCAAAAATACTTTACAGTGAAAGCACACCATATGATTATGTTAGGTCAGAYCCTAGTCACAAAAACACACACAGCCATTTTCCTATAAATTAAGTTCAATTAGTTCACAGACTTATTCAACTACTCGCTCCTTACACAACTTGGTGGCTCCACTAGGGCCCCCTCAGCCAGGTGGCTCCATAGGGGCCCCCAATCAGCTGGCTCCACTAGGGCCCCCTCATCCAGGTGGCTCCACTAGGGCCCCCTCAGCCAGGTGGCTCCACTAGGCCCCCCTCAGCCAGGTGGCTCCACTAGGCCCCCCTCAACAAGGTGGCTCCACTAGGGCCCCCTCAGCCAGGTGGCTCCACTAGGCCCCCCTCAGCCAGGTGGCTCCACTAGGGCCCCCTCAGCCAGGTGGCTCCACTAGGGCCCCCTCAGCCATGTGGCTCCACTAGGGCCCCCTCAGCCAGGTGGCTCCACTAGGGCCCCCTCAGCCAGCTGGCACGTATACTGTATGTGTAAAATGTTTCAGTAAAAATGTCAAAGGAAATTAAATAAAGGGACAAATATAGGCCTAGGTTCTATTTACTTTGGTGTTTGTTCTCCACTGGTTACCCTTTTCTTATCGCAACAGGTCACACTTTTTTGTTTGGCTATAATTTGTTTGGGCCAGATTGTCTGATTGCTGTCCTGAGGCTTTGTTGGGTTGGTAGTGGTTTGTGAACTTTTCTCTATATTCATCTCTTAGCATTTCAGGGCTCTGTAGGGGTAGGAGTGGGGATCACTTGTTTTTAGGTGGTTATAGAATTTGATGGCTTGTTTTGGATATTAATTAATAATGGATATTGCCCTAATTCTGCCCTGCATGCATTATTGGGGGATTTTCTCTGATCTCCAAGAATGCTTTTACAMAATTCTGCATGCAGGATTTAAATGTCATGTTTGTACCATTTTTATTTTTGTGTTGATTGGTTAGCGGACCCCACACATCCATATAGGGCAATTGGTTCAATTGTAGATTTTGATATTTTGAGCTAGGGTCTAATCGGTATGTTAATTTGAATTTGTCTTTTGATTGCGTAAAAATCCCTTCTCGCAATCTCTTTCAGTTCATTGACAGCGAAGCAGAAATTTCCGTTGGAGCTTATTTTTAAGCCCAGATATGAATAGACTTTAGTGTGTTCTTTGTCTTTCGTTCCTACTGTGAAATTGTGTTTTAAGTCTCTCCATCTGCTCGTCCTCTTCCCTCCCTCTCTCTCTCCTTTCTCTCTCCCTCTCTTTCTATTTTATTTTCTCTCTCTCTCTGTTCTCTCTCTCTCTCTCTCTTCTCTCTCTCTCTCTCTCTCTTCTCTCTCTCTCTCTCTCTCTCTCTGTTTCTGTCTCTCTCTGTCTCTCTCTCAATTACAAATGGCTTTATTGGCATGGGAAACATATGTTTACATTGCCAAAGCAAGTGAAATAGATAACAAAAAAAGTGAAATAATCAATCAAAAACGAATAGTAAAGTTTCAAAGGAATAGACACATTTCAAATGTCATATTATGGCTATGTACACTGTTATAATGATGTGCAAATAGAGTTCAAAAGGGAAAATAAATCAACATAAATATGGGTTGTATTTACAGTAATGTTTGTTCTTCACTGGTTGCCCTTTTCTTGTGGCAACAGGTCACAAATCTTGCTGCTGTGATGGCACACTGGTATTTCACCCAATAGATATGGGAATATATCAAATTTGGATATGTTTTGGAATTTTTTGGGGGGGGGTCTGTATAATCTGAGGGAAGTATGTGTCTCTAATATGGTCATACATTTGTCAGGAGGTTAGGAAGTGCAGCTCAGTTTCAACCTCATTTTGTGGGCAGTGTACACATAGCCTGTTTTCTCTGGAGAGCCAGGTCTGCCTACGGCAGCCTCTCAATAGCAAGGCTATGCTCACTGAGTCTGTACATAACCAAAGCTTACCTTCATTTTGGGTCAGTCACAGTGGTCAGGTATTCTGCCACTGTGTACTCTCTGTTTAGGGCCAAATAGTAATAATAGTAATCAATATTGTCAATGGGACAATCAGTAACAACAATAATCAAGGGTCAAAATAACCATACAATGTATCATAACAATATGTGCAGGTTGGTTGGTCTGTCAGACACTGTCCCTCATCTTATGACAGGCAGCAATGTAGTGCGACTTCTAACCCACAGCTCTCTGCGTCCTGTTCTCATCAGGAAATTACACTCTCTAGTTGTTTTATGTTTTTTACATTTTGTCAGGGAATGCATCTCTGTCTCAGGTTCTGTTGTGGTGAAGTGGTTGCACTTTGTCAGGGTTCTTCTAAGATTTTGATCAGTAAACATGGTCGAATAGTTTGCCATGTTGTACTGCCAATTTAGGTCCAGATAGCACTGCATTTTGCTTTGTGCTTGCTTTTGTGTTTCCCTGTGTAGTTTTGACTGTGTGGTCATTTGGTTTATTTTGATTGGTTAGATGTGTTCGTCCTGAGGCTTCAGTGCGTCAGTAGAACAGTTTTGTGAACTCAGCCCCAGGACCAGCTGGATGAGGGGACTCTTAAAAATTGCAGGGCTTGGTAATGATATGAGAGGGGGTCTCTCTCTCTCTCTCTCTCGCCCTCTACCTCTCTCTCCCTCTCTTTCTCTTGCTTTCATTCTCACTGTTAACACACACTCTCTCTTAATGTTTATCTCCCGTACACACTGCAATACATTGCTGCATAATCCCCAATAACTCATGATTAAWGACTTGAATGCCACTGTGGGGCCGTGTGTTATGAATGTGTGTTTGGATGGAATTAGCGAATGAGTGACATTCCCTGGTTGTGTAACACGCCTCCTGGAGGGCCTCTACTGTTCTGGACCAGATAATCCGCTGGTTACAGGGGCCACAGCAGATTTGGATCAGTCACCAGGTCAACGGGTGCAGGAGCCACAGATGTGGTGCAGATCAGGACATCCACTGTCACATGGCTTTTAATTGCAGATTTCCTGTTCCTTTCCCTTGAAGCTTTTGAGGTCATGATGGTGAAAGGTGGCCACTTCCTGGTTACGGAGCAGAGCAGACTTTGTGTGGTGTTATTGTGAGTTGCAGTGTATGGTGGTGGTGAGGTTTAACCATGCTAAGCTGCAGGAGCTCAGAGAGAACCACACAGCTGCCTGTAATGGCAGCCTTGCCTTCTGACAGGATGCTAATGTAGGCTAAATCGGAGACGGCCCAGTCACACACCACTGCTGCTCCAAACACTACGTACAAAAGAGATTCTGTGCTTGGAGAAAAGATGTGTACGGGGAGACATTTTCCTCTCGACATTGCAGGAACCCGCCCACTCTTGTCTCTCTTCCCATCTTTTTCATCCTTTCTCTCCAACTCTCCTAACCTTTCCATTTCCACCTGTCACTTCTTTCCTCCTTTCTTTCTCTTGTCATTCACATTATCCCAGGCCTCTCCCTCTCTCTCCTCCGTCCTTTCCTCCTGTCACTCTTACTCTCCCCCTCTCTACGTCTCTCTCTCTCCCTCTCTCTCGTTCTCTCTCTCTCTCTCTGGCTGATAGCCAGTAGCCAGTATAATTACCTGGGTCCTGATCTGTTATTGTGGACAGCATTATTCAGGCAGAGCTACAGTAGCGTAGCAGCTACCTGATCCCTCAGTGGGGTATTTATAGCTAACTTTGGGGAAGGCGACCCAGCCTTTATCAGACTGTGGTAAGGCAGACTGGAGACTAAAATCAGACATTACCCATGGCAGGGGAACCTGACCTGGCAGGCCATGAAGACACAGGCTTTTTCAGGCTGTGGTAAGGCAGACTGGAGACTAAGATCAGACATTACCCATGGCAGGGGAACCTGACCTGGCAGGCCATGAAGACACAGCCTTTATTCAACCACCTCAATGTGCTGTAATGTAATGTCCTCATCCTGATCTGTTTCTCTTAGAACTGCTGCAGAGCAGAATCCCTGCTCCTGTTTATGTTTGGAAGCTAAAGTAATAAATAATATATGCCATTTAGCAGACGCTTTTATCCAAAGCAACTTACAGTAATGCGTGCATACATTTTACATACCGGTGGTCCCGGGAATCCATCCCACTATCCTGCCATTGCAAGTGCCATGCTCTACCAACTGAGCTACAGTGGGCCACTCGAGTCCGAGGGCCACTCAAGTGTCTTAGCTTGATGTTGGCGTAGATCAAGGTAGCAGAAACGCTAATTATATACACCCATTGATCCTGATTAATGTCCAGTGGAGGACTGAGTGATTGAGGGAGACAGACTATTTACCACTTGTTTTCTTCATGTGTGACTGAGGGCTCATTTTGCTGCCTGTCAGTTGTGTAGGGATCAATAGGGCCTTGTTTATTTGCTTGTATAACAGAGCGACAGGCCTCCTTGGAGGCGTGCTTGTATTGTGATGCTGCATGCTTGAATACACCGGCGCCACACACTCCACACATCTTCGATGGCACTCCATCAATACCGCTCTCTCTAATGAGTGTCGACTCTGGCACGGTTCTGCTTCCTCTGAGGCTGAAACACAGAAAACACTAACCTCTACAGCTCTAAATGCTCCTCCACTTTCACACATACTGGTACATACACACTTGAGGTTGTAGCAGTGCATGGCACCTCTGGCGCACACACACACACACACACACACACACACATATATATATACACACACACACACACACACAGAGCCAGTGGTGGGCTCAGGCACCGTGTCACTTTGTCACCTATGTGCTCCTCTGTGCCCAGGCTGTTCCACTGGGGTGGTTGGTCACACTGAGATTAGAGCAAGCAGAGCAGGCAGGCAGCACAGGACCAGGCCACCCAGGACAGTTACAGTGTTCTAGACTAGAGCCACTCCATTTACAACACTGTTATTCTTCTGCAGCATAATTCACTTTAGACCTTAGGGTGGATATTGAGCCACACACTCACCTCTAAATGAAGACGCTGGTCCCCACTGTTTGGAGGTGTTAGGGGAACTTTAGTGTGTGTGTGTGTGTGGTGCAAGAGAAAGAGAGAGAGAGAGAGAGAGAAGAGATTTAAATAACACTATAGAGACTTATGATGTAAACCTTTGAGTGTCTAGCGTGTGATGTGTTTGTGACTGCAGAGAGAAGGCTTCAGAGTTAGAGAAGGCTAGATTGGATATGGATGGAGTGTGTGCATGTTTCTGTGTTTATCTGGTGTGGTGTGTGTGTGTATGTGTGTTGTGTGTGTTGTGTGTGTGTGGTTGTGTGTGTGTGGTGTGTGTTGTGTGTGTGGTGTGTGTGGTGTGTGTGTGTGTTGTGTGTGTGTGTGTTGTGTGTGTGTGTGTGTGTTGTGTGTGTGTGTGATGTGCTGTGTGTGTGTGGTGTACCGTGTGTGTGTACCTTGTGTGTTCCTCAGCAATTTCACCTAAAGGGCACAGCCGGCAACATGTCTCTGCTCAAGACTGCACATTAGAGGTGAGCCACATTCACAACCGTTGTAACAGTAGACACAGGACCGTCAAGTTAGTTGGTATGTCCTTGTCCATAGTGCCTTGCCACAGAGATCAGCATGCAGGCATGCAGCCAGATTGTGGTCCAGATTCCACCCCGGTGTTAACTCAGGACTCTGCCTCCCTACATGGACAGGCTGTAGCCAGAGCAGCAGTGGTGGTTTGTGGTTCTAACTCTGCCTGGAAACAAGGGCTTTCCAGACCGTATTATATCTATTTGACAAACAGTCACTAACACGTTAAATGTTTTCTCTGTGTGACGCACATTAAATCTTCTCCTCGTGACTTGAACAAAGTCTATGAATAATTTTCCTCTTTCTGTATCCTCACTCTGTCAGTGAGTCAGTGGCGTTGCACCGGATTGCTGTTTTATTGCCGGTATTCAGGCAATAGGGGGATTTTAGGCTTGCAATCAGATAAGATTGCATCCTATAGATAGACCAGCAGCTCCTCTCCTCCTCCCTCCTCCATGAAACAGGCCAGCTCTGCCGAGCTCAGCTCAGTTATGAGCCAGCAGTTGGGGTGGAGAGGAACAGAAATAGCCCCCAGGTCTTCGACAGCCATATTGCTTATCCCAGGAGATGAGACAGAGGTTTTAGTGTCTTAACACGTCCTCCGCTCAAACTCACTGTTCTCTCTCTCATTAAAGTACTGTGCCGATAGCCTTGACTCATGAATGGAGAGAGTTGCATCAATACTCTTCTCTTTCTCTCTCTCTCTTTCTCTATTCCCCCTCTCTCTTCTCTCTCTCTCTCTCTCTCTCTCTCTCTCTCTCATCCCCTCTCTCTCCTCTCTCTCTTCTCTCTCTCTATCCCCCCCCCTCTTTCTCTCTCTCTATCCCCTCCATCTCATTTCTCGTCCATCTGTTCCCTTTCGCCTCACTGTCTCGCCATCTCCTATTCTCCCGTTTCTTTGTTCGTCTGCCTGCGTTCTCTACCCCATTGTCTCTCCTACTCTCCTGCCTCCTCTACCCCATGTCTCTCCTACTCTCCTGCCTTCTCTACCCCATGTCACTCCTACTCTCCTGCCTTCCTCTACCCCATGTCTCTCCTACTCTCCTGCCCTTCTCTACCCATGTCTCTCCTACTTCTCCTGCCTCCTCTACCCCATGTCTCTCCTACTCTCCTGCCTTCTCTACCCCATGTCTCTCCTTACTCTCCTGCCTTCTCTACCCCATGTCTCTCCCTACTCTCCTTGGCGCTTCCTTACCCCATGTCGTCTCCTACTCTCCTGCCTTCTCTACCCCATGTCTCTCCTACTCTCCTCCCTTCTCTACCCCATTTCTCTCTTTCTCTCCCTTTCGCTCTCTCTCTCTCTCTCTCTGTCTCTCTCTCTCTCTCTCTCTCTCTCTGTCTCTCTGACTCTCTGACTCTCTCTTTCGCTCTCTCTCTCATACTTTCTCTCGCTCTCTCTTTCCCCTGCTCTCGACGTTAAGTGCTGAACTCTACAGCAGAAAGTGCCGACTCATCATGTCCTCTAAGACATATTTATCTCATTTCCTGAGGCCCTGTAGATGGAGTTAATGTCGCTGGGGTGGAGAGAGACAGGGAGGTGTGGGGAAGGAGCTGACAGTACACTGGCACGGCACATACACTTTTACAGCTCAGCCCACCACAAAGGGAAGTCAGGCCTAAGCTTCCAAAACAGATGGAGAGGAGGGAGAAACCACTCCAAAACCAGGATGTTAAATATGAGAGACTTCTGTCGGCCTAAAGCAGAGGGGGAAATGTTTCAGAACATTTCATGAACTGAGACAAGTGCAGGATGCGACGCAGTAGAAGGAGAGGTGAGAGAAGAGCAGCAGAGGGAGGTCGTTTACCTCACTGTGTGTTCCAGTGTCTGTTTTTGCAGAGATGCTGCCATCTGTTTTTGTATTCAAAACTGTATAACTGTGTAATTAGATATGTTGTGTAACAACAGTGGCTGACATTAAGAGTCCTTCCTGACTTTAAGAAGCCATATGAATGAGAGAGCTCTAACTTTACATGCTTGTGTGTATTGTGTGGAGAGAGAGTGGAGTCTATAAAAGCCGACACCTCTTGGACGGCTGTCTGTRTTCCAGTCTGTTCCTGTCCTTAGTGGGCTGTCCGTTGGCTCCCAACCAACCGCCACTCAAGGCCCTTCTGCAAAGCTGTCCTGTCCTGTCTGAACCCATGCCAGCCTATGGACAGACGTGSTCACACTGACTCACTCCACCACCACCACCATCGGCAGCTAGCTAAATGCTCGTCGATCTCTCTCCCACAGGTATTCCTCACTCTGTCTACACCACACCTGGGCTGCCTGGTGTGTAAGTGCCATTGTCATTAAGTCTTAATATTCATTTATTATGGACCATTCCAGAGAGGGATCGACACATTCATACATGGTAGTGCAACTCCAGTTTGTGTGGTGGCGGACTGGGACTCCCGTCCCTGTGGTTCTCTGTTCTCCTTCCTAATGTGTGTGTTCCTCTATCTTCAATCCTGCTTTCGCCTGGCTCTGAATGAAGCTCTGGCCCACACAGTTCAGTAGGAGGCGAGAGAGCAGACGAAGTGGTTCCCTAAACTACCACATTACAATGTGAGAATTCCTCCCTGTGGGAAGCGGTCGGGAGACACAAACCAGAAAGCCCACACAGAGTCCAGAGCCAAGCCACCACTCTCACARTGCTGGATCTGTCCCAAAGCAAAGGAACAGGCTCACACTGTGTAGTACTGTAGAGGCAGGGCCCTGGGAGTCTATGTTATACACACCATTAATGTCAACTAGACATTTAAAAAGAACCCTATAATAATGTTATCCCATATCCCTTTACCATTATTGTTGTTGAACTGCGATGGAATCAGTCCCTCCGATCAGAGCTCACTTATATTGTAACATAAACCTCTGATGTGAAAACGGGTCTGTGGTCAGAGTGAGCCTATCGCAGGTCTGTTTGGGGATGTCTCATACTGAGGGCATCTCCTCCGGGATGGATAGGGGGAATGGATGAGTGTGTCTCCTCCGGGATGGATAGGGGGAATGGATGAGTGTGTTCCCGGATGGCAGCCCTCACCCGTAAGCTCCCCAACGGGCTGTGAACCGGGTGATTTAGCATCTTTTACGTGGTCTTCCTCCAGAGACACGCACCACACACCTATTCATCCTGGTGTCATAGCTCTGCCTCGTCAGCAGTACTAGGAGTTAGCTGGAGGTGTTTGTGTGTGTGTGTGTGTGTGTGTGTGTGTGTGTGTGTGTGTGTGTGTGGTGTGTGTGGTGTGTGTGTGTGTGTGTGTGTGTGTGTGTGTGTGTGTGTGTGTGTGTGTGTGTGTGTGTGTGTGTGTGTGTGTGTGTGTGTGTGTGTGTGTGTGTGTGTGTGTGTGTGTGTGTTGGGTTGTGTGTGTGTTTTTAAGGAATGAGGATAGAATCCAGCTTGTAAACAACCACAGCACGGACTAACTAATGAGAACGGGGTGGATAACTACTTCCCCTGCTGTCCCCCATCTCTGCTGTGGTGTGGAGTGGAGCCATGACTGTGGCTGTGGTGGTGGCTGGTGACACAGCTGTGCGCCTGAGGAAGCATAATGGCAGCAGCTGCTGGTTTAGAAAGACTTGGATAGGCCATGGTGTGTGTGTGTGTGCTGCGCAGTGGCAGGGTTAAGGGCAGCTCAGAAGGGAGCAGAACAGGGCCTGTCTCTAGAACTCATTAGGGCTGTGATCCCAGAAGGGAGCAGAACAGGGCCTGTCTCTAGAACTCATTAGGGCTGTGATCCCAGAAGGAGGAAGACCCACTGCCAGGCAGGGGCTCACGTTACCTCTGAGGGGCCATTTTCATCCCCACCTCCTCCAATACACTAGAGCTGCATTTCAAACTGCTTCCTAGTAGTGCACTATATAGTCCGCTGAGCCCCCTGTCATGGCAGCCTCTACCTGTCTGTGTCTAATGAAAGTGATGAAGCTGTTGTTGCCCCAGGCTGGGAGCTGCAGGCAGGGCTTCACAGGCAGTAAACACATAATGTAGGCTCATAAAGTACTGTAATACCTGACTTTACTGTCCACAGGGAGTTGCACTAAGGGCCATGGCTTCCCTCTGGGATGCATCCCAAATGGCACCCTATACCCTATGTAATGCACTACTTTTGACCAGAACCATATGGGCCCTGGTCATAACTAGTGCACTATATAGGGTACATAGTGCTATTTGGGACACAGACTATAAATGTACAGAAGGATCCACCAAGGGCTAGGAAGAGAAACTGACTCATAGAACCCATGAAACACTGGAAAGAAACAGAGAGGATGAAATTAACATCACTCAGTTGGTTCCTCCTCACATAAACCATGGACATCACAGTTCTCTCCTCTCTCTCTCCCGCTCTCTCGGTCTCTCTCTGTCTCTCTCTCCCTCTCTCTCTCTGTCTCTGTCTCTGTCTCTCTCTCTGTCTCTCTCTCTCTGTCTCTGTCTCTGTCTCTCTCTGTCTCTCTCTTTCTCTCTCTCTCTATCTCTCTCTTTCTTTCTCTCTCTCTCTTTCTCTCTCTTTCTCTCTCTCGCTCTCT
>NC_036847.1:14518414-14524801 GCF_002910315.2 Salvelinus sp. IW2-2015
TCTCTCTCTCTCTCTTCCTCTTTCTTTCCTCTCTCTCTTCCTCTTTCTTTCTTTATCTTTATCTCTCTCTCCCTCTCTTTCTCTCTCTCTCTTCCTCTTCCTATTTCTTTCTCTCTCTCTTTCTCTCTCTCTCTCGTTCTCTCTCTTCCTCTTTCTCTCTCTCCCTCTTTCTCTCTCGCTCTTTCTGTAGGAAGTGTATCCTGTTTCTGAGGTGCCTCTATGGCTCAGACACACAGGGACTCTAGGCATCTTTCCCATTCTCTCATTACCCTGTTCCCTCAGCTCTCTTTAAGTCCCTGGCCTCTCTTCTCTCTCTCTCTCCTCTCCTCTTCTCTCGCCACACCTTTTCACTTCAATCACCACTATCTCTTCTAATCAGAGACTGAGCTGCTGCTACAGTAACTCATTATATTTCCACCATGGCCTATATGCAATAATGTGCACGTGCAGTAGGCTACTAGTTAACTGTGCTTATGTACATGCTAGCTTTCAGGTGTGTGTGTGTGTTCAGTAAGAGTGTCTAATTGTGAGTCGCTGGTCCAGTATGGATTACACTTAAAGCCCCCTCTCTGCTGGGAGAAACAAATGATGGCAATTAGAGGGATCCAGAGGAGGTCTGTGTGGATGCATTATTAATGAGCCAGTCATTAGGAGGCTGAAGGCTGCTGGTAGGAGCCTCACTAAAGGACCTGTTATCAGTAGGACCAGGCAGTCCTGAGCCACACCAGGAGAGACCAGGAGCAGCCAGGGGATCCTCCACGCTGCATGAGGTGGCATTTACAACCTGCTGCTCGTTAGGATGGAGCGGCCAATTAGCCAGTGGTCGCACTGCGAAGCACCGTCTTAACTGGGGGGGTGATATCCTCATAAAAGCGTGGGAGGACTCAATGATTGGTCATGTACAATGTGTGAGTTGGTTGGTACTGCGTTTCTGTTGTGTTCTTTGAGCCTAGTTGTGGTACTCCCAGCAAGATGACAACCTTCCAAGGTCTTGGGTACATTATGTGATGTCATACAGAGGTCAACTCTGGCAAACCATTTACTACAGTATATCTTCCTCTTGGTACCTGATGAGAGTAGTGGAGTTCTATCGATCCAACACCAGCTATGAGACAGTTGGAGCTCCTATGGACCGTTACATGTTATCACCTGTTCTAGGTTCAGAGGTTGAGGTGACTTTGCCCACCCTCCAAGTCACTGAGTGCTCTGACTGGCTGGCTGGCCTGGTGGTCAATGTCTTGCCTATCAGATCCCCCCAGCAGCAGCAGTATAATAGTGGTCCCAGGGAGGCTCAGAGCAGCCCAGCAGCAGCAGTATAGTAGTGGTCCCAGGGAGGCTCAGAGCAGCCCGGCAGCAGCAGTATTAGTAGTGGTCCCAGGAGGCTCAGATCCCCCCAGCAGCAGCAGTATAGTAGTGGTCCCAGGGAGGCTCAGATCCCCCCGGCAGCAGCAGTATAGTAGTGGTCCCAGGGAGGCTCAGATCCCCCAGCAGAAGCAGTATAGTAGTGGTCCCAGGGAGGCTCAGAGCAGCCCAGCAGCAGCAGTATAGTAGTGGTCCCAGGGAGGCTCAGAGCAGCCCAGCAGAGCAGTATAGTAGTGGTCCCAGGGAGGCTCAGCAGCCCAGCAGCAGCAGTATAGTAGTGGCCCCAGGGAGGCTCAGAGCAGCCCAGCAGCAGCAGTATAGTAGTGGTCCCAGGGAGGCTCAGAGCAGCCGCAGCAGCAGTAGTTAGTGGCCCAAGGAGGCTCAGAGCAGCCCAGCAGCAGCAGTATAGAGTGGCCCAAGGGAGGCTCAGAGCAGCCCAGCAGCAGCAGTATAGTAGTGGTCCCAGGGAGGCTCAGAGCAGCCCGGCAGCAGCAGTATAGTAGTGGCCCAAGGGAGGCTCAAGGCAGCCCAGCAGCAGCAGATATGAGTGTCCCAGGGAGGCTCAGAGCAGCCCAGCAGCAGCAGTATAGTAGTGGTCCCAGGGAGGCTCAGAGCAGCCCAGCAGCAGCAGTATAGTAGTGGTCCCAGCAGCCCAGGGCCTGAGATAGAGCTGCCTGCCTGAGGGCCTCCACTCATCCCAAGGGGCATTCACATGTAGATAACACTTCTGTCTCAGACCAACCACTGACACATTATTCTGAATGTGCAGCCTGCCCTCTCAGAGGGGATTGCAGGTAAATTGGCTTGAGATTACGTCAAATGTTGAAATGGCTGTAATGACATCTTTTCAGCTATCTTTGCCTACTGAGGTAGGGCTGGGGTTCTGGGGGGTGACTGAAGGACGAGGGGATTCGCTTTTGTAATGGTTTTGGGGGGTGGTGGAGGGGATTGTGCTGTGCTGTGCTGTATTGTAGTCATATCTGGGGGTGGTGAGGAAGGGATGAGGAGGAGGGGTACAGTAGGGAGAGAAAGAGAAGTGGCTGTGTTATGTTACAGAGTTAACGGAGGCAGAGGGAGAGAGAGGGGGCGCTGTTTTTGCTAAGCCAAGTGTGTGACACAGCCTATGTAAAGCAGTGTAAGAGGATGGAAGTGAGTAATTAAGAGGATGATTAATATGCGCCGCAGCAGCAGTGGCAGAGGTGTCCGTGTCATCACTATTGTGGCACCTCGGAGCAATTTAATATTACCACCTGTACTCCCAGCCTGCCCCTCAGCCCCCAGGGAATGGCAGCGTAAGGAAAAAATGTCACTTAACACAAGCTAATGCGTACAAAATATGTTTGTGTGGGAGGAAGGGGAGTGTGTGTGTTTGTGGTTGTGAGTGTGTGTGTGTCTCAGCCAATGCAGGGGGGAAAAGAGTGTGATGTTTGTTTGTTTGCCTATGAGGATATGTCACCTCTCCAAGTCTCTAGCAGGCCACAGTATAGACCATCTCTCCCCGTTCTAGGAAAAGCAGGTGTCTCTGGTCGTGGCTCCAGGTCAATGTTAATTATACTCTCCATGTGACTGGTAGGTGATTTAGACAGAGTACTCTGAGAGAGAGCCAGAGAGAAGCACCCACTGCTGGATCAGGCCCTGCAGGACATGAGGAGAACTGGATGAACACAAACAAACAGAGGCGTATTCCCCCAGCCCATTCCTCTCGCTCTCTCTACCCACCAGACAGTGTCACCAGAACAGCAGTTGCTTTGTGTCCTCTGGGGTCCTTGGGGACCTCCACAATTGCCCTGGTCCCTTACTTTGATTTACACACACATATACAGACATTTCTACTGATTCTGCCTGCTGACATTTCCTCTCCATATGTCATCATACCCTTCTACCAATGTGCTGACATTTACCAAAGGACCGACAGACGGCCAATCTCTTACTGTCTCCTGGGGTTAACCAACCAAGAGCCCATTGGCTAGAACACACACATGCACAGACACCGGCGCACACACCCACACACACATGTCACAGGAGAGAGTAACCCACAGGCGTGTTCCTGTGCCGTGCCGTTCCCCTTGCGGCAGGCAGCGCGGCCTAAATGAATGATTAAACATGATGAATAAGGGGGTAATGTGAGAAGCCACGTGGCGCGAGGTGCTCACTTTAGGGCTCGACTCTGAGATTTATGGGCCGGTAGCATAAATAATGGATTCATCAATCTCTCAAGGACTAAAGAAAGGCAGTGCCGTCACAGGGGCTAACCAAGGGCCCACAGCAGAGAGCCACTGGAAAACACTTGCACAGCACTGCACAACACAGCAAGGCACCCAGATAGAACCAGATTAGACCCAACCCAAATAGAACCAAAGCCAACACGAGAATCAACTGGCTGGGCCGTCATCACAGGTAAGCCAGAGAACAGAGAACACTGGCCCTAATATCCCCACCACGCTATAACACTGTGGAGGAGAGGGACCAGAGAGGGACATACACGGATCTGGACTGCATACAGAAAGTGGGAAAGATTTATAGGAACGTTTGACAAGGCCATTTGTATCTTGCTTTTCTGTGAGGAAAAGGTAATGTCACAGCAGCCGGGGAGGGTAGCCTCCGAGCCTCCACCGAGCCAGAATCACAGTCCACTTCTTTTATCAATTCATCTTTTATTTCATCAACTAAATCCTATTGGTGGAAGCCTTATCTAATTATCAAATGAGATCTGGGCTTATAGATGACGTCATTACGGAGGAGTCTGGTCTTTAAAGGGCATTGTTTGAGTCCCTAATGGCACCCTGTTGGTGCGTTATTAAGGGAATATGGTGCCATCAGGGAAGGACATAATGTGGTCTGCTTCTATTCTGTCTCTGAACTCCYCTGTGATTATTTGAATACATCGGCAGGCTGGCGCGCTTACTGAAGTCCCGAAGCAATAACGCTGTGTTCTAATCGGCTGGCCGCTCAGACCTACGTGAAAAACACGTCGTTAAAATGAAATAAGTCAAATAAGGAATTATGGAAATAAAGGGGCCAGCTGAGTCACTGTGGGGTGAGTCAGAAATGACTGACTGTGAAGTATTCCTAACATAGATTACTGACTCACTCTGCCATAAATAGTGATTTTCTCATGGCCACGGTGATGATAACGCCATGGAAACAAGAGACCTGAGGAAAACCTTGTAGGTGTGTCTTATTTACACCCAAAATCAGTAAAG
Organism: Salvelinus sp. IW2-2015; assembly: GCF_002910315.2. NCBI lineage: Eukaryota > Metazoa > Chordata > Actinopteri > Salmoniformes > Salmonidae > Salvelinus > Salvelinus sp. IW2-2015. The sequence goes on from NC_036847.1 coordinate 14,522,980, forward strand.
TGACTTGGGTTCTACATTCAAGCCTCATTGAAAGACGCTTTAGAGTAACTGGGGGGCACGCAGTGTGGAGTTTTGTTGGGACTGTTCCTATCAATATTTAGTCTGTCTTCTTGGTGCTCTATAATAGTCTTCCTCAAACTGCAACGTTTGTTTTAGAAAGGAGTACCGCTGAAAGATGACTTGAGGGAAAAGGAATCCTGAGCGAGAGAGTGAGTGTCTTTGTACCCTAGTTGTATTCATATTTTACACATTTGGGATTGAAGTGAACAGAGGGGATGTCATAATTAGTTTAGTTCACAGCTTCCAGCGGCAAGACATATTTGCTTTTAGCCGATCATTAAAACACACAAGCGGGCACACACACACACACACACACACACCACACCACACACCACACACCACAACCACACACACACACACACACACACACACACACACACCACACACACACACACACACACACACACACACACACACACACACACACACACACACACACACACACACACACAACACACACACACACACACACACACACACACACACACACACACACACACACAGGCTTTAAGGCAGTGTTATTGAGGGTTCTCTGTCAGTGTGTATGGTGAGGGGAACATGTTTGTGTTTGACAGCTTAGGGAGGGGAGAATGCTGCTCAAGCTGACTACACTGTAATGAAATATAAGTACAGAGGTAGAGAAAGTACTGTGAAGGCAGTATCTGTATCTCCAATTCAGAACGAGAGAGAGAGAGGGAGAGAAGAGAGAGAGAGAGAGAGAGAGGAGAGAAGAAGACCGAGAGAGAAGGAAAGAGAGAGACGAGAGATGAGAGACGAGAGAGAGAGAGAGATGGGGTGATTGTATGTTGGCACAGTGATATGTCATCGAACCTGCCTTCTTGTTGAAGATGGCAGAAGTAAAGTATCCTCTTTACCTCCTACTCTTAGTCCCTTTCTGTTGCCTGGTTGGACGTGGTTTGCGTGGTAATTACACTCTCAACCCCCTAAACCGCTGCGCTAAGCACCCACTTAACCTGCTGAGTGGGAGACAGACTGGCCCTTCCTTCCTTCCTGCCTTCCTTCCACCCTAGTGTGGTTTCCTCTTCCCTGCCTTAATCCAGGGCCACTGGAGCCATTTTCTGACCTGGTGGGGGTTCTTGTAGCTGTGTGCCCCTCTCTCTCTATCTCAGCGGGCAGGGGGCAGAGGGCGGTCACCGTGCTGTGACCCAGGCAGCGGGAGCCAAAGTGCCCTGACCTCCGGGTCACTCCGCCTTTTCACATCCCAGAATGCCCCAGTAGCCGCCCCCCACACCGCCCACCATTCCATTTGGTTGCCTGTGGATACGGGTGTGGAGAGGGACCCGTTTCCCTGCCAGCAGGACCAGAGAGGGGATAATGCCAGACTCCAGGGGAGCAGTAGCCTGTAAATACCCATGCTCACACTCACACAGTCCATGTTTATGTATTAACAAACACACATACACATACAAATATGTTCTCACAGTTGCTCCACTGAGAGGTTGTTGAGTGGTTGCGCTTTTAGAATGAAGAATTTCCAGATAGGGAGAGCTAGGAAGAGTCATAGCTAAACGAAAGAGCGCATCAAAGTTGCATTTTGACCGTAGTGGCTTCTCACTCCCTGTGGAGATGTAGCTATCTGTTTATTTACTATTTCACATAACATGCTCACTTCCTGCTTTCCTACCCCATGGTTCTTCAACCCCACTGTCCCAAACACACATAGAGCCCTACATGCCTTGTGTGTTTATTCACAGTCCCCAGTCCCTTCCCTGTGTTTATTCACAGTCCCCAGTCCCTTCCC
>NC_036847.1:14531571-14562360 GCF_002910315.2 Salvelinus sp. IW2-2015
ATGCAGGATGGTGACATGCAGGAGGGTGACATGATGGTGGTGATGTTGTGGGGCAGGATGTTACATCATGCAGCCTGGAGATTCACTCAGAAAGAAATTCAAATTGAGCCAGTCAGGTTGTCCAGGTGTCATCTGAGCCCAAAGGTAACATAGTTTGAAAGCAGGATGGAGTCAAACAGAGAGATGCTGTTAAAGTGACTGTTTTTCTTCTGGTTTAGAGATGCGTTGTGAGGCTGACTGAGTGGAAGTCTCTTAGTAACTCCAGGCACAGAGAATCCGTCACATTCTGTGGCTCAGAGGAAAATTACAAAGTAATTTATTTATAAACTGTCAAATGTGACACAGCTGTTTCTATTTGCAAAACACTTCTTTTCAAAGTGCCAGGGACAAACACATAAGAACAAGCCCCGACTCATAGTCTGCACTGTTTATGAAACACCAGGCTTAGAAAGAAATCAAAACACTGTAGTCTGCTGTGTCAGCAGAGAGAGAGAGAGAGACAGTACAAAACACAGTGGGGGGTAGTGAGACACTGTGCAGCTGGCCCAGGCTTGGCCCAGGCTTGGCACAGGCTTGGCACAGGCTTGGCACAGGCTTGGCACAGGCTTGGCACAGGGGGCAGCATTGTATGAGGAGAAGTGGATTAGTGTAACGCCTGTTGCCCATAGAAAGAATAAGGTAGTGGCAGGCCAGAATAATGTAGGTTCACTGAGAAGAGAGCAGCGCTATATGAGCTCTGTCAGATGAGAAGTACACACACACACGCGCACGCACGCGGGAGGAAGAGGAGGGAGACAGATATTGGTATATTCAAGCCACACTGACAGAGAAACAGACAGTAGCCTATCTGTGTTCTAAAGCACAAACCCATATGAGATTCCCACAGTCGGCAAGTTCCCTCTCCAGAGCAGCAAATCACTTACATAAGTTTGTGCTGAAGAAAGTAACAGCTGTTTTCAAGCCCAGCCAACAGATGTGGCGGTAGCTTTAGCCTATGGGAAATCCAGTAAGGCTGTCTACTCTGTGCCAAACACTGAGATTCAGCTAGTCGTGTTTAACACGAGCTGACAGGCTTCTCCCTTCTCATCTCTTGACCGTGTGGGAACAGGAAATCCAATCTGTCTGATACATTTGTATCCCTTGATTGTTACTGCAGCAGTCCTGTGTGTGTGTGTGTGTGTGTGTGTGTGTGTGTGTCGTGTGTGTGTGTGTGTGGTGTTGTGGTGTGTGTGTGTTGTGTGTGTGTGTGTTGTGTGTGTGGTGTGTGTGTGTGTGTGGTGTGTTTGGTGTGTGTGTGTGTGTGTGTGTGTGTGTGTGGTGGTGTTGCATTGCGTTGATTGTGATCGGCCGAATTCCTTGCCTGGTGATTGCACGGTGTGAATTGGAGTTTCCATTTCATTTCGGGATTACCTGCTGAGTACTCAAACAGACAGACAGAAAGAGAGAGATCCTGGCTGTACACCCCATAGATCCTGGTTGTAACCCCCAGAGATCCTGGTTGTAACCCCCAGAGATCCTGGTTGTAACCCCCAGAGATCCTGGTTGTAACCCCCAGAGATCCTGGTTGTAGCCCCCAGAGATCCTGGTTGTAGCCCCCAGAGATCCTGGTTGTAACCCCCAGAGATCCTGGTTGTAACCCCCAGAGCTCCTGGTTGTAACCCCCAGAGATCCTGGTTGTAACCCCCAGAGCTCCTGGTTGTAACCCCCGGAGATCCTGGTTGTAAACCCCCAGAGATCCTGGTTATAACCCCCAGAGATCCTGGTTGTAGCCCCCAGAGCACCTGGTTGTAACCCCCACATTAGCCTATGTCATGACATCACCTGTACAGAAGTAGCATGAGGCTGTCCTATCCTATCGAGTGGCTCTTCAGAGAGAGAGAGATGGATTGGGTGTGATCAAGCAGAGATAAGTGAGTACAGACAGTAACTCTCATTCTTTAGTCCTTTTACGCCACGTAACCGTAGGGATGTGGTGTTGCTATGAGTGATACTCATCTGGGATGACTGGTCCATCTCTGGAAGCTTTACAGGAAACTGACTCACCACATGATCAGAGCCATGCCTGAAACCAGTGGTGGAGAAACACAGTGAGGGGTAGACAGCTAGAAAGAGACAATGAGTCATTTCTTTCCTATCAAGTGTAGTAAGGGCTCAATCAGTGCCCAGGTTATATCTGCCTGTTTGAGGCTTGACCATAGCATATGACATTGTTCTGGCTTGCACTGAGGTGTGTGTGTGTGTGTGTGCGCGCGCCTCCCTGGGGAGTCTCTTGGTCCAACTTTTAGCACTAATGGGATCTGTGTGAGAGGTCCAGTGTTCCCTAGTGAGAGAACAGGACTGAGAAACAGAGATGTAGAGACAGCCAGGGACTAGATGAGCTGGTGGACAGTGTCATTGGAGGGTGTCACCCACTGGGAATGGCTCTCTTTCCAACTGTTTCTCCCTGAGCACAGCCAGCTGGGTGAAAGATCTAGAGATCTGGGTATGGGACATAGGATATGGTTGGATTGGACTGCAGAAAATAACCGCAGACGTTGGCAGAGCTTGACCTCCGACTATCCATCCTCCCTCCCTCTACTGCACCGTGTTTCTAACCACTCAGGAACGATGCTATTCTGTACATGGATAGAATGGGAACACATCAACACAGTTATTCATTAGAAATAATGTGAATGGACAGCATACATATCTGTGTTGGGAACATCACACACATCCAACCACATGCATGGTATACACACACACACATCACACACACATGCATGGTATACACACACACACATCACACACACATGCATGTAACACACACACACACACCACACACATCACACACACATGCATGGTTACACACACACAACACACACACAACAGATACACACACACACACATCACACACACATGCATGGTATACACACACACACATCACACACACATCATGAGTATACACGCACCACACATCAACACACATGCATGGTATCACACACACACATCACACACACATGCATGGTATACACGCACACACACATCACACACACATGCATGGTATACACACACACACACATCACACACACATGCATGGTATACAACCACACACAATCACACACACATGCATGGTATACACACACACACACACATCACACACACATGCATGTATACACCACACACATCACAACACACATGCAGTATACACCACCACACATCACACACACATGCATGGTATACACACACACACACACACACACATGCATGGTATACAGCACACACACATCACACACATGCATGGTATACACACACACATCACAACACATGCATGGTATACACCCAACACACACACACACATGCATGATATCACACACACATCACACACACATGCATGGTATACACACACACAACATCACACACACACGCATGGTATACACACACACACACACCACATCACACACACATTGCATGTATACACACACACACATCACACACACATGCATGATACACGCACCACACACATCCACACACACATGCATTGTATACACACACAACACACATCACACACACATGCATGGATACACACACACACATCACACACACATGCATGGTATACACACACACACACACACATCACACAACATGCATGGTATACACACACACACATCACACACACATGCATGGTATACACCACACACACATCACACACACAGCATAGTATACACACACAACTCACACCACACATGCATGTATACACCACACACACACACACATCACACACACAATGCATGGTATACACGCACACACACACACCACACACACATGCATGTATCACACACACACACATCACACACACATGCATGGTATACACGCACCACACACACATTGCATGGTATACACATACACACACACACACACCACACACACACACACACACACACACATGCATGGTATATCAGCGCACACACATCACAACACACATGCATGTATACACGCACGCACACATCACACACACATGCATGGTATACACGCACACACATCACCACACACATGCATGGATATACGCACACACATCACACACACACACTGCATGGTATTACACGCACACATCACACACACATGCATGGTATACACGCACACACATCACACACACATGCATGGTATACACGCACACACACACACACATACCACAGTACAATAGGTCCCCTGATGCGCTGGTTATGAACGACTGTATCTGGCTCAATTTGTGTTGTATCCATCCTAGAGAATGAGCATCTATCCCGTAATGAACAGAATAATAGTTGCCATGACAAAGTCAGTCTTTCAGTAACAAGGGTTGATAGATCTGAGCAGCGTTTGAATAGATATGTTAATCACCAGGACTGTTTTCCCTCGGGGCACTGAGATGATCTACATCTGACATGTCTGTTAACAGGATGTGGATGATTTGATGTATGTTTACATGAGCACAAACTGCATGGTCGTAGAGGGGGGTTGAGGCCATGCTGCAAGAGGGAGGCTGAATGGATGACCCGGCACACTGCACACTAGCAGGTGGCACGTCCAGCCCTCACTCTCACCCTCACTATTTTTTCATGATTTATCCCCCAGACCCCCTCCTCTCCTACCAGCAACCCAAAAAAACAGAATTGTTAAGCAAAGCGGCTTGTCATGACTCGATTTGAATTTGAATGCCTTTTTTTGTTGGGAATTTGAAAGGAGCCCAAGCGAGTTTACATATTCCCACTGGAACTGTATGCAGAAAGCCAAAGTGGAAGCAACGTCTACCCAGAAGAACCCCAGGCACAGCTAATGGTTTCAGACATTTTGGAAAATATATAAATAATAAAACTATATTATAGCAAGAAATCAGCGGTGGCAGGGAAACAGATGAATGGCCAGGCATGTTCGCGTCAGTCACATTAGCTTGGTGTCCGTCGCCTGATTACAATTGCGTCTCGTCTATTTTTCACACACCACTCCCCCTAGGAATCTGGACAGCCCACCACTCCCCCTAGGAATCTGGACAGCACACCACTCCCCCAAGGAATCTGGACAGCCCACCACTCCCCCAAGAAGCTGGACAGCACACCACTCCCCTAGAACTGACACCACACCACCCCCAAAGGAATCTGGACAGCCACCACTCCCCAGACTGACAGCACACACTCCCCCAAGGAATCTGGACAGCCCACCACTCCCCCAAGGAATCTGGACAGCACACCCACTCCCCAAGGAATCTGGACACCACCACTCCCCAGGAATCTGGACAGCACACCACTCCCCAAGAGAATCCCTCCCAAGGACCGAGCCACCACTCCCCAAGAATCTGGAAGCAACCCCCCGCAAGATCTGGACAGCCCTTAGATTCTACTGGAGGTTTGATAGAAAGCCCCCCCCCCCCTCTTTCTCTTTCTCTCCATCCCAATCTCTTTCTCCCATCCAATCCTTTCTCTCCATCCCAATCTCTTTCTCTTGCATAATGGGCATTTTTTAAATGCTAAACGCAGTGTGTACATTCAACTCCCCAGTACACGAAACCTGTATTCTCCCTTTGCTGTCTCTCTCTCCCTTTCTCTCTCCATCTCTCTCTCACGCTTCTCTCTTCCTCTTCTGTAGTCCATCCCATTAATATTCTCTATGTTGAGATGAGACTGTACTGCTGAGGGTTGGAGAGAGGCAGAAAAGTAATATGAAAGCAAAGTGGTCTCCCATAGGGCCCAAATACAAATATTAGCACATGAATGTCTGGCTGGCTGGTGGTGTGTGGGTGGGTGTGTGGGTGGCTGGGTGGGTGTGCGTTTCTGAATCCTCCTGCTCGCCAGAGATTACTTTTATTTTAATATTCTTACATGCGATGAGCTTCAACTTCAGAAACATTTACCTCTCGAGTAAAGAGACTTAATATGCAGTACCAGTCAAAAGTTTGGACACACCTATCATTCCAGGGTTTTTCTTTATTTGTACTATTTTCTACATTGTAGAATAATACTGAAGACATCAAAACTATGAAATAACACATATGGAATCATGTAGTACCCCAAAAAGTGTTAAACAAATCAAAATATATTTGATATTTAATATTCTTCAAAGTGGTCACCATTTGCCTTGATGACAGCTTTGCACACCCTTGGCATTCTCTCAACCAGCTTCATGAGGTAGTCACCTGGAATGCAGGTGTGCATTGTGGAATGTCTTTCCTTCTTAATACACTTGAGCCAATCAGTTGTGTTGTGACAAGGTAAACAAAGTATACAGAGATAGCCCTATTTGGTAAAAGACAAAGTCCATATTATGGTAAGAACAGCTCAAATAAGCAAAGAGTAACGACAGTCCATCATTACTTTAAGACATGAAGGTCAGTCAATCCGGATAATTTCAAGAACTTTGAAAGTTTCTTCAGATGCAGTCGCAAAAACCATCAAGCGCTATGATGAAACTGGCCCTCATGAGGACCGCCACAGGAAAGGAAGAACCAGAGTTACCTCTGCTGCAGAGGATAAGTTTATCAGAGTTACCAGCCTCAGAAATTGCAGCCCAAATAAATGCTTCACAGAGTTCAAGTAACAGACACATCTCAACATCAACTGTTCAGGGGAAACTGGATGAATCAGGCCTTCATGGTTGAATTTCTGAAAAGAAACCACTACTAAAGGACACCAATAAGAAGAAGAGATTTGCTTGGGCCAAGAGACACGAGCAATGGACATTAGACTGGTGGAAATCTGTKCTTTGGTCTGATTTTGAGATTTGAGATTTTTGTTTCCAACCGCTGTGTCTTTGTGAGATGCAGAATAGGTGAACGGATGATCTCTGTATGTGTGGTTCCCACAGTGAAGCATGGAGGAGGAGGTGTGATGGTGTGGGGGTGTTTTGCTGGTGAAACTGTCAGTGATTTATTTAGAATTCAAGGCACACTTAACCAGCATGGCTATCACAGTATTCTGCAGCAATACGCCATCCCATCCGGTTTCGCGCTCAGTCGGACTATAATTTGTTTTTGAACAGGACAAACAACAGGACAACACACCTCCAGGCTGTGTAAGGGCTATTTGACCAAGAAGGAGAGTGATGGAGTGCTGCATCAGATGACCTAGCCACCACAATCACCCAACCTCAACCCAATTGAGATGGTTTGAGATGAGTTGGACCGCGGAGTGAAGGAAAAGCAGCAACAAGTGCTCAGCATACGTAGGAACTTCTTCAAGACAATTGGAAAATCATTCCAGGTGAAGCTGGTTGGAAGAATGCCAAGAGTGTGCAAAGCTGTCATCAAGGCAAAGGGTGGCTACTTTGAAAAATCTAAAATCTAAAATATATTTTGATTTGTTTAACACTTTTTCTGGTTAGTACATGATTCCATATGTGTTGTTTAATAGTGTTGATGTCTTCACTAATATACTACAATGTAGAAAATAGTACAAATAAAGAAAAACCTAGGAATGAGTAGGTGTGTCAACTTTTGACTGGTTCTGTATCTATCGACGGGTCCTTTGTGTGTTTGAGACTCTATTTACCTAATTAACAAAAACTCTCTCGGCGAAATTTCCGTTCAATTCAGTTTGTGAAGCATCTGATGGTGATCACGCAGCGTTGAGGCTGGGACAGCAGACAGGTGTAGAGGCCCTGAGCCAGAGATGGCGTCACGCTCTCTTTACACTGGAATGGCAGGAGGACGATTGAGGAGGACGAGGTTCAGTAAAACTGTACACATGCTATATATCACCATATCAAAGGAACACAGCTGCTGCCTACTGTCCTTGAAGTTACCTACTGCAGTTGATGGTTGATGCTATTTCCAGGAATCTGCTCAGATTCACAAGCAAAGAAGAAGAATTACTCATCCACCCACTGCCTTTCTCAGAACTTCGAGGGGCACGGAAGGCCAAGCAGTGGTATTTGGCAACTGCTGCTACAGAACTATGCCTTAGAACGAAGAGCAGCAAGGCCTCTTTATATTTATACATATATATATATATATATATATATATATATATATATATATATATATATATATATATTCCTGCTCCAAACAAAAGAGGGAAATAACCATTTCTCCTGGATGAAAAGACTCATCAAGTTGAGAAACAGTTTGAGTTATGTTTGTTTGTTATGTTTGTTTCTCAGGAATGACGTGGCGAAAGACTGCCAGAATAATATATCTTTCTCACCGCTTTGATTGGACCTTGTGTGCCAAAGGTGATGTTGTTCAAGTAATCATTCTCACAATTACACACGTTTCATTAATGAGCAAATTAATGGTGTGCGCTGGCAGGTGGCCAGCAATTCAAGATCCAGGCATGGGTCACCTATTCACTCCCCCAGAATAAGTGTTTTATCTATTGTTGAAAGAAACAGTGAGGGAGGAGGAGGGGATAGTACAAAACGCGAGAAATCTCGGACAAAACGTTGATGAGCTGTTAAGATAAGGTATTATGGCTGCGCTATGCACATTTGCAGACTTGTTATTAGAGAGCTGAGTTGTGTTTTTCTTTCTTGTGGATAAATAATTTTGTGGTATTCAGAGATTTCCTGAATCCATAATAAGGGTGACATTGTGGCCTTCGTAAGCTGATTTGGCGCAGAGCGATAGCTACAGACACATTTGTCAGCTAGCAGAGATGACATGGTGGAGTAATGCTGCCTGTCTGTAACTGCTGTAGCTGTGCAGGCTTATTGCTCAATATCTGCCATTACAAATCATTACCACAGGGATCAAGCTTAGTGCTTAATCCTTGACAGGCCCTCGCACTATATCCTCGCTTGTGTGTTCACAATGAGGCGAGGCAAGGAGCCCTGGGCGAGGCAAACTAGCTCCCACACATTATAGAGGGCACCTCGAATACACCCAAAGATGCAGATGATCTGGTAATGAATTCTTTAGAGTTAAATATGCGGTGTTGGACAGGGGTCACGGAGACTTTGACCTATGAGCTCAACCAACTCTGCTTAAGTTGTTTTTATTTGCATTCTGGGTCTGAAAACTGCCTTATCTCTTGTCCAGAAACACAGTGGAGGGATTGAAACCGAACAATTAGCTAACAAAGAAACATTAACACAGCGGAAAGATGTTTATCGCTAACAAACTAGTCCCCATTGACAATAGAAATGCCTTATCTTCTCTTCTAATTAGATGCTAATATATACTGATGAATAATCCTGTTCAGAGGTTGTTAAAGGACAATTAGTTAGAGTTTGGCTTTACCGCCCTTCACTACACCATCAATTACGTCAACACAACCCAGGACTGGACAGCTCATCAACTGATAAAGATGCCATGCAGAGATTTATACACTATGACCAAGGAGCATGTAATCTCTCTACACGAGATGTAATTACCAGCCATGCAATTACACTGTGACAGACACACTGACACTAATGAAGGAGATTAACTGTCATTACAATCGCCTGTCTATCTGGATTCAGCATGCCTGTCACACTCAGGCGCCGAGAGAACTACTCAAACCCTTTAATATACCCTTCTTGCTATCTTTCTACTACTCACCTACCTAGTTTATGCTTTCCTAGTTTCCTCCCCCTCTTCCTCCTGCTCCTCCTCCTAGGCTCTAAGGCACTGCATTAGTGCTAGAGGCGTCACTATAGACCCTGGTTCGATCCCGGGCTGTATCACAACCGGCCGTGATCGGGAGTCCCATAGGTTGGCGCACAATTGGCATAGCGTTGTCCGGGTTAGGGGAGGGTTTGGCCGGGGTAGGGAGGGTTTGCCGGGTAGGGGAGGGTTTGGCCGGGGTAGGGGAGGGTTTGGCCGGGGTAGGGCAGGGTTTGGCCGGGGTAGGGGAGGGTTTGGCCGGGTTAGGGGAGGCTTTGGCCGGGGTAGGGGAGGGTTTGGCGGTGGTCAAGGGGGGGGTTTGGCCGGGGTAGGCCGTCATTGTAAAATAATAATTTGTTCTTAACTGACTTTCCTAGTTAACTAAAGGTTCAATAAAAATACAATATAAAACCTCTTCAAATGCTGTGCCCACTTTACTCCTCCTCTTCCTGCTCCTGCTACTCCTCCTCTTCCTGCCCACTTTACTCCTCCTCTTCCTGCTCCTGCTACTCCTCCTCCACGGCGACCAATAAAACCAGAAGCACTGATAGAAAAGAGCAAATGCGCTGAGCTATCCAACCAGGACCAAGACTACTACTAGTACACACTTCATACCAGGCTAACAGTGTATCACACCCTGTAATACAGTATATTCCCCAGGAGGTTGCCTTATTCAGTGCTCATTAGCATGAGTGATAGTACTTTACTGTAGTGAGCATGTTTTGGCAGGATCTGCACCACAGTGGTGTTGTATACTGCGTAAGCAGTGTGGTAAGAGGATGGGTGAGGGGCAGAGAGAGGGAATAATAGAAAATCCTGGTGATATAGGGTCAGAAATACACACTGGATGACTAGGTAGTCCTATCTATGTCCTCTGTCATGGGATTTAATACACACCGTGGTGAGGACCATTAGACTAGTGTGATAAAGCATCAATATCCTGTTCAAGATCAGGGCTCTCCTATGTCTTTATCCGCACGTCTCTGACATGCGGATGTTAGTAGTCATCTCTAGCATGTTGAAATACACAGGAGTGAGACATGGCCGCAGGACCGGTGTCTCTGTCCCATCGGTAGCAGTACACCTCACGGGGGAGAGAAACTCCATGCCTGGGAAATGACTTGTGCCATTCCAGGGAAGATTATTTTTGGAAAGAAAAAATGCCACTTTATCAATCAAAAAAATGGGCTCCAGAGCTCGGGCCGCCCATTGGCCCACCATGGGTTCATTAAACCCCCACTCGACAGCGAGGGGCCCCAGAGCCTGAGTCACACCGGAGCCCCCATCCATCATTTAAACACTCAATTACCCCTGCATTAATCACAGCCACAGCCCAGCCTCAGCTACACAATCACAATCATTTGTAATTTACATGTTAATCTGTTGGCATGGACGTCCAGACCCATTGTCTTCCTATTGACTGGACCAGCCAGGACTCCTGGAATCTGCAGACTAACCCCATCGCCCTCTCTCTTGTTCTCCCTCCCTCTCTCGTTCTCTCTCTCTCTGTCTCTCTCTCTCTCTCCTTCTCGCCAACTCTCTCTCTCACCACTCCCCTTATCATTGTGTGGGTTTTCTGAGTACTCGAAGGGGACCTCTCTCTCTCGCCATCTCTCTCTCTCTCACACACTCATAAACGCGCACACACACTCACTTTATTTACTGCTACACTTTCTGGGTGGCAGTTGTTAATGTACTGCGATAAGGAGAGCAAATGGACAAAGTTAATTAAAAAGATTGGGCAGTCAATTTGACACATTTCCTTTTGTTTTCTCTCCCTTTGGATCGTTGTGACAAAAACAAGGACAGGCTCTTTTTTAAACTCTCAGATGGGAATTTGCCAGCTCAGTGATTCCATCCCTCATGTTGTGGTAGATTGTACTGTTGTTTGTAGAAGTTTGCTTCTTCGCCTCCTGTTTTTGTATTGGATGCCTTTTCACTGGGCTTGTTAATTGCCTGCTTTGTCTTTATCTGTACGGGTGATTGGTGTTAAATTACTTGTTATTGGATCGCTCTGTCTCTACCTGTACCGGAGGAACTAATTTTCACTGTTCATTTAGTTACAGTAGACACTGTCCTCTCCTGCTCAATCTACCAAACTGCCCCTTCTTCTACAGTGCATCATAGTATTCCCATCTATATTATATATATATGTATACATATATATAAAATGTATTATTATTATGGGGCTGAAACTTTTACAATGAGAATGAAGAGAGATAGACAAGAAAAGTAGCCCCACTATTAAATACTTTCTTTAAATGGTGAATACTTATGTTTTATTACTCTAGATATCCTGTTCATCCCTGTAATGTCAGTGAATCTATCAAAGTGGTCCCAAAATGAATTATGACCTATCTAACGGAATCCTTTCATGTCAGCCGCAACACAAAAGCACAAAGAATGATGTCTAAAAAGGTTGTAGTGGTGTTTGATCCCATTGGAGAATTAAATAAATGTTTGATTTGATCTCAAACCCATACATCGTACATGCCCTGTGTGCTCAGTAATAACACACAATACAGGAGAGAACGTGGCTTCTTAGAAAGAAAGAGAGGGAGAGAAAAGATGGAGAGAGAGAGAGGGTAAAATATATCCTTGTATGAGTCCATGGTTCTGAATTCATGCTGTAGCCCGTCGCCTCTGTAGTGCCCAGATGGGGTCGGCGCTCTGTGTCTCTGGTGTGTTGGTGCTGTGAGGCTCTCTCTCTCTCTGTAGCTGTTAACCCTTTGTGGAAACAGTATCCCTAGCCGTATCCCCAGCCCAGAGCCCCCTGGAGAGAGGACAGCACAGGGAGAGGCGTGGGCGCTAAATTGAAAACAGTAGACCCCGAGGTTAGAGCACATCAATCCTGCGATATGGGGTGCTTGGGAAGACTGGAGGAGGAATTAAAGGGGAGAGAGTGCAGCTGTGCAGGAGAGGGAGGGGGAAGAGGGGAGGCAGCGCAGAGAGAGTGAGAGCGAGAGTGCACAGGGAGAGTATGCACAGGGAGAGAGTGGGGGGAAAGCGAGTGCAGCGAGAGAGAGAGCTCAGCAGAGCAAGAGAGAGAACGCAAGAGCAGAAAGGAGCGCCGATAGTGAGACGTGCCGGCAGAGAGAGCAGCAGAGAGAGAGAGAGGGAGAGAGAGCAGCAGAGAGAGAGAGAGGGAGAGAAATAAAGCCAGGGTCACGGAGAGAGAGAGACAAGGTTCAGTAGCGCTGCCATCAGGGATTACACTGCCATGCAACCTCAGTTGTGAGTGGAGGATTTTTGTTTGTCGTCGGATCCCAGGCGGTGCTGTGCAGTCCGAGCCCTGGGCATCACTGCAATGAGGTAGGGCTGCGATGGGAGAGGGAGCTGGATTGGGACTGGCTAGGTTCGTGGTAGTGAGAGCACTGTCTGTAAGGATGGAGTGATGATCCTCTGTAGTCTACCGTACATTCAGGCTATTTATAGGTTTCCATCAGAGATTAAAGTTTTAATCTGCTTTTGCCCGCTTTGTAGCTTCTACTCACTGTCCTGTGTAGTCAGAGGAACTTGGATCTAGGATCTGTTCCTATCCACCACAGAGCAGTGATGATTTTAAGGATTGAAGTAAAGGCTCCCTGTCGCATCTCTGTTTGTAGTTCCGGCTCCCAGTCTTGCTCCATCTGAAGTTGGGTGGGTATAAAGCATGTCTGGCCACTGTGATTCTCGGTGGAGACTAGTGCCGTTGAGATATACAGTGCTGTGTGGTTGTGACTGTCTGTAGGGAGTTGGGTCTCCCATGAGACTTGTGGTGGTCTATATATGTGGAGTATAAATCTAGAGCCATGAATTGAAGGCTTGTAATAGAAGTACACTGTCTCAAGTTGTCAGACTCTCCTCAGAGGTTGTGTAGTTTCTGGTATACACTGTAAGATGTAATTCTGTGGTTCTGTGTCATGGATTGGGCTGTACAGGCTCTCTGTACCCCAGAGAGAAATCTGCAGGAGGACTGCTGGAGCCCACGGTGTAGCTGGCTGAAGGGGGAGAGAGTGAGGCTGTGTTTGGGGGGGGGGGGGGTGGTTTGGGGTGAGGAAGAGGCCGAAGCCCCTCCAGTGGTGAAGAACATTGTAGCAGTCAGTCCGTCCTTTCTGCCCCAGCGAAGAGATGTGCTACTGGGAGAGGATGCCTGACTCCCCTTACCCCTCTGTCTCTGTCTCTGTCTCTCTCCCTGTCTGTCTGTCTCTGTCTCTGGATCCGCCAACATCATGACTCTATCTCAGAGACCTGTGTGATGCCGTGTGCATCACAAATACAATACGAAGCACTCAAATCTCTCGTTTGTCTCTTGGTGGTCCCTTTGTCTGATGTTACTCTGTTACTCAATACTGAACTTCACACAATCATTTTGGGGAATGTTATTATGTTGCTTAGCATGCAGTGTTTCATAGTGAAATATGTGTTAATAGGTACAGTATGCAGTATATTGAAAGTTGGAGATCGGAACGGAAGCACAGGTGTCATAGTAGATACCAGATCTTTTGTGATAGTGATAAAATGTCCGAGAGCCCTTTTCAGTTTCAAATCTACTCTGGATGTTTGGGCACTGAGGGTAATCTACTGGAGAGGATTTTGTCTCTTGACATCGTGTGCTCAGTGAATACATTATTCTACATTTTCTACGTGGTGATTTTTGTTTTTCTCTCCATTCATATGTAGCCCGCTCATTCACACCATGGTCTGGGAGACTTGCTCACCATGTGCAACAAATTACTCATGAAAGCTGATGATTTTACACAGATAAAGGCAAAAAAAAGAGCTCTATTTGTGTCAGTATCAGAGAATGAATAATAGCTATTAGAAATGTTGATATTATCTCAGAATAAAATGACATGTGTCTGGTGATATAACAGTGGACAGGATTAGTGCAGACGGATTTCTATTTATCCCGTACACATACAATATGACATGGCAAGAATACAAATGGGAAACCTCATACATGGGTGTGTGTGTGTGTATGTTTTGTGTGTGTGTGTGTGTGTGTGTGTGCGTGCGTGCGTGCGTGCGTGCGTGCGTGCGTGCGTGCGTGCGTGCGTGCGGCGGCGTGGTGTGTGTGGTGGGTGTGTGTGTGTGTGTTGTGTGTGTGTGTGTGGTGTGTTGTGTGTGTGTGTGGTGTGTTGTGTGTGTGTGTGTGTGTGTGCGTGTGAGACACAAGGCGGGGGTGCGTGTAATCTCAGTATACTCTGTGTGATAGTGTGGTTGTGAGGGTTTTTCCACCGCCGCAAGCTGTGTGTCTTTTGTGAAAGTGTGTGTGTGTGTGTGCGTGCGTGCTTGTGTGAGTGCCATATCTGGCTGCTGTTTTTGTCCTTTATTCCTCACTGTGTCTTTTGTAATGGTTCTCTACAGGGTGCGCCCAGCGCTCTATGCAGATTACCCAGATATCAAAGAGCAGGAAGGGGGCTTCGCTACTTAAGACTGTTGTACAAAAACAAGAGTTAAGTAAATGACATCCTTTGCAATTGAAAGTAGGGATTTAAATGAATTGACAGAAGTGAGAGAACAGCTATACTCCATTGTGGTGTTCAAAATAATTAAAAACACTCAAAACCGAATTATCCTTTAAAACCAGACCAATTATCCAAATAATCAGATTATTTTGAGGCTTGCACCCTCATATTGTGAATTCATTAAATCATTTGGGCAATACATCCTAGATTAAATCCAATTTATTTTTGATATATTCCATTTAATTGCTCAAAGTTACTGCTTCATAATTCTTACGTCTTGTTATCATCTGTTTTAATGTGGAGGTATTTCTCTGATTTGAATCTTCATGAAAATACATTTGGAAAAGTAATGTTCAGCTGTGAATGTGACTGTTGATGTGGAGGTAGAGATGTGTGTGTGTGAGAGCCTGCTCTACTAGGATATTTCCATGAGAAGGCTGGTAATTAAAACACTGTAACAGTGTGACTAATCTGTTCCCTCTCCAGTCACTTCTGTGAGGCAGAATGGTTCAGAGTTACGACCTGATTAGAATACTGTACAGATTACCAGTAGCTAAGTTTAAATGGTTTGGCACTGTATGCTTTAAATTCATGATCTCAATTAGGTAGGAGGCAAATGTTTGTTTATTTGGATGTCAAATGTCAAAATGTATGGTAGCTGTTTGGAGTATAACTCTCATCATAGAAGAGCTCGTATTGAGAGCCTTGTCTGTTCAGTATTGAGACGGATGCTGTGGGAGAATGAGGAGTAGAGAGAGAAAAAGATGTCTCTGCATTTCATTATGATTCTGTAGCCTGTTCTGTTCTCCATGTGAGGTGTGAGTGGACACTGCTGCTGCTGGTGTAGCGCCTCCTTCGCCATGCGGGAGTGTGTTCTGGGATCAATCTAATGGATCCAACATTCACACACACAGAGACACACACACACACACACACACATGGAGACACACACACACACACACACACACACACACACACAAAGACACACATGGAGACACACACACACAGAGCCCAGGGACCACGCCCCCAGAGGGCACTCATTACTGCTCCGGTGGAAACCAGGGTTGCCGTGGTGACACGCTGAGGGGCAGATGGCGGCAGTCTCCAGGCAGGTCTCCCTAGCGGCCCTTCAATACTTTACACTGAACTAGTACACCAGCCCGGCTCCCATTGGTGCAGCGATGCTCCTTTAGGGCTGTGGTCCTTTGCGGTTGTCGAGAGCTTACAGCTTCCTCTCTACTGTCTGATGAACATAAACAGTCTCAAGTGCGACTCAGAAACTGAAGCAAAAAGGTTCTCTCTTTCAATGTGTTATCCAATGGACTAGTGTTATTTGGGTTTTCATGTGATCATCTATCTGTAGAAAATGTTTCCTGTGTTCCATTAGTCTGACCTTTGCTCTTGTGTCTCCAGGAGTGTTTTCACTCCTAATGGGTCTTCCATTGAACTAGCGTAATTTGCCTTTAGGTGTGATCACCTGCATCTCTAGTGAACTGTACCTGTGTTCCTGTAGTCTAACCTATGTCCTCCTGTTGTGTCTCCAGGAGCTGTCCTAGCAGCGGCTGTAGCAGAGTGATCCAGTAGCAGTAGCAGGGTTAGAGGTCAGAGGTCACCATGGCGGGGCGGGGGACCCGTTACCTCCTCCTGCTTCTGGGGGTTGTGTCTCTGGCCCAGGCCTCCATCTTTCTGTCCAGCCAGCGCCTCAAGGCCCGCTTCCAGAGGGACCGCCGCAACATCAGGCCCAACATCATCCTCATTCTCACTGATGACCAGGACATGGAGCTCGGTGAGTCTGGCTTCACATACGGCTCTCCAACCCTGTTCCCGGGGGGGCTATCATCCTGTAGGTTTTCGCTCCAACACTAATCTAGCACACCTGATTCTAATAATTAGCTGGTTGATAAGATGAATCAGGTTAGTTACAACGGTAGTCGGAGCGAAAACCTACATGAGGGTAGCTCTCCAGAAACAGGAGAGGCCTGCTTTACATCCATCCTATCCTCCTCTCTCTATACAGTAGAGGTTGTCTGGTATTTCAACATTGTGATCATAAGGCATCTACTATCTGACCACATGGACACCAATCAACCATGGAGACTAAAATACATCATAAACAAATCCAACCTTCCTCCAGGCCTACTCCGCTCATTGTAAAGGCTGTCTCGTTGTAATGGCTGTCTCGTTGTAATGGCTGTCTTGTTGTAATGGCTGTCTCGTTGTAATGGCTGTCTCGTTGTAATGGCTGTCCCGTTGTAATGGCTGCCGAATGTAATGGGCTGTCTCGTTGTAATGGCTGTCTCGTTGTAATGGCTGTCTCGTTGTAATGGCTGTCTCGTTGTAATGGCTGTCTCGTTGTAATGGCTGTCTCATTGTAATGACTGTTGTTTATAGCTACCCATTTTAATTGACCACAGGAAGAGAGGCCACACTGCTGGACGGTTGTGAGTAACAAACAAAATCAGACGATTAGCAGACCGTCTGTGAGACAGAACCTCCTTGCCCATCCTAACCCATGCCAGACACACAAGTCTTTGTGTTACTGGGATATAGTAAGACATAGTCAGACACACAGATCTCAATGAAAGGGGAAAGAGAGTGCTGCTGAGCTTGACTCCAGCTCTGTCTCTTTCTTTCTCTGTCACGCTCATCTTTCTAGATTCTCTCAGACAGACAGACAGAGAAATTGTCAGTCCCTTACGCAGCTGTTATTATCAAAGGAAATCCAGACACCGTGTGACGACCTCTCATTGAGAAGGAACCCTTTGGCGCGTCAGCAACCATTATACCCACAATGCATCACTTCCCATACGCCGAGGGCTCGGCACGCACACCCAACACTCCTCTCTCTGTCTCTATGTCTGCTGTGTTCAGTGGTGGGCTGGCATCGGGACAGGAAGATGGTGGTAGGAGAGAGAGGGGTATAAAACACTTTTCCGCCACAGTCATTTTCACTGCGCTGGGAGAGACGGAGTTACAACGACAAAGCTTCACACCAGCTCACTTCATAACATAGAGGATTTCATCCCCTGAGCCTCACTAGATTAACTGACCGCAACCAGAAAAATTAAAGGAATTTCATTGTTACGGAATGAAAAAGAGACTAATTCCAAATGGAAACCAGTGGGGTTATAGCTCAAATCCTTGGTAATAATTTTCAAAAAAAAATTGAAAAAAACTCTACTCCATACAGGGCAGGCACTTACAGGGCATTCGGAAATTATTCAGACCCCTTGACTTTTTCCACATTTTGTTACGTTACAGCCTTTTCCTAAAATGTGTTAAAATTACTTTTACTCATCAATCTACACACAATACCCCATAATGACAAAGCAAAAACAGTTTTTTATTAATGTTTGCAAATCTATAAAAATAATAATAAGTGAAATATCACATCTACATAAGTATTCAGACCCTTTATTCAGTACATTGTTGAAGCACCTTGGTCAGCGATTACAGCTTCAAGTCTTATTGGGTATGACACTACAAGCTTGGCACATCTGTATTTGGGGAGTTTATCCCATTCTTCTCTGTAGATCCTCTCATGCTCTGTCAGGTTGGATGGGGAGCGTCGCTGCACAGCTATTTTCAGGTCTCTCCAGAGATGTTCGATCAGGTTCAAGTCTGGGCTCTGGCTGGGTCACTCAAGAACATTCAGAGACTTGTCCCGAAGCCACTCCTGCGCTGTCTTGGCTGTGTGCTTAGGGTCGTTGTCCTGTTGGAAGGTAAACCTTCACCCCAGTCTGAGCGGTTGGGAGCAGGTTTTCATCAAGGATCTCACTATACTCCATTCATCTTTCCCTCGATCCTGACTAGTCTCCCAGTCCCTGCGGCTGAAAAACATCCCCACAGCATGATGCTGCCACCACCACCCTTCAACATAGGGATGGCGCCAGGTTTCCTCCAGACGTGACGCTTGGCATTTAGGCCAAAGAGTTCAATCTTGGTTTCATCAAACCATTGCATCTTGTTTCTCATGGTCTGAGAGTCTTTCGGTGCTTTTTGGCAAACTACAAAGTGGGCTGTCATGTGCCTTTTACTGAGGAGTGGCTTCCGTCTGGCCACTCTACCATGAATACCTGATTGGTGGAGTGCTGCTGAGTTGGTTGTCATTCTGGAAGGTTCTCCCATCTCCACAGAGGAACTCTGGAACTCTGTCAGAGTGACCATCAGGTTCTTGGTCACCTCCCTGACCAAGGCCCTTCTCCCCCGATTGCTCAGTTTGGCCGGGCGGCCAGCTCTAGGAAGATTCTTGGTGGTTCCAAACATGTTCCATTTAAGAATGATGGAGGCCACTGTGTTCTTGGGGACCTTCAATGCAGAAATATTTTGGTACCCTTCCCCAGATCTGTGCTTCGACACAATCCTCTCTTGGAGCTCTACGGACAATTCCTTCAACCTTGTGCCTTAGTTTTTGCTCTGACCTGCACTGTCAACTGTGGTACCTTATTGACAGGTGTGTGCCTTTCCAAATCATGTTCAATCAATTGAATTTTCCACAGGTGTACTCCAATCAAGTTGTAGAAACATCTCAAGGATGATCAATGGAAACAGGATGCACCTGAGCTCAATTTCAAGTCTCATAGCAAAGGGTCTGAATACTTATGTAAATAAGGTATTTCTGTTTTGTATTTTTAAACATTTGCAAACATTTCTAAAAAACTGTTTTTGCTTTGTCATTATGGGGTATTGTGTGTAGATTGATGAGGAAAAAATATTATTTAATAAATTTTATTATAAGGAAGTAACGTAACAATATGTGGAAAAAGTCAAGGGTTCTGAATACTTTCCGAATGCACTGTATATCCCGTTATGTCATCACCTGAAATGACAGCCAGACCATGGAGATACCACCACTGCTCTCTGCCAATGACCCTCTCTGCTCTAGGCCACGCGGCGCTAAATGGTTGAATATGCAGGCTTTCTACTGGGCAGCTAACTCTGCATCAGAGTCCTGGACTTGGAGAGCATGTGGCTCTACCGTGATGTAATGACTCGCAGGTGGATACTTGTCCGTCAACGGGTCCCTCTTCAGAGCACTCCATTTATGAGGCAGCTGTTCCCTAAACACTAACCACTCTCCACTCTCCAGCTCTCTCCACACTGCATCATAGTTCCCTCGAGTGCCTGAAAATGGACACGTCACGTTCCACCCAGATTGAGGAAAAAGCTTTAGTTATAGTAGTTACCGCTCTCCCTCCTCTGTTTCGTTCAGTCTCCCCTCCCTTTTCCTTTCACGTTGTTGCAGTGTGAAAGGCAGCCTATCTCACATGAATGCAGTTCAATCAGCTGTATCCATCTTCTCATTGTGGCTCCCATTCATTTGGCACAGAGATATGACTGACGCAGCTCAATAGCCATGGAGAGGCAGAGATGAAAGCAGATTGAAGAACACCTTGTCAAAGTCATTTTCAAATCAATTTACAATTACATTAAGCCTGTGGAAAAAGAGAGGATCTTCCTGAAAGAAAACGGCCCCTGAAGACTCCAGATTTTTGGGATAATTAACTATTGTACTGCCTCATTTATGCGGCTCTCCAATGGGTCCAATGGTCGATCAATATATTGCTTTTTTCAAATGTACAAGCTTATGTAGCGTTTCACAAAATACTGTTTGGAATGAAACTCCCACAGCACTGTTATCTGTGAAAAATCTCCCATGTTAAAGAGAACTTTCCCCTCCCTGTCTGAACTTCTGTAGGACACCATGTTGACATTTCTCTGAATGGCCAGCCCTGTGTTTTAACCTTTGTCTGGTTGTTAAATGCCTGGTGATTGTCTGTGAAAAGGTCAAGTAGCTCAGGACTTCCTCTGTCTGTACACTTCACCCTGCCCTTCCTGGCCCCTCCTCTCTCTATATGTGAGGGGTTGCGTGTTATGTGTTGTGTTGTGATCCAAATGTGTGTGTGTGTGTGTGTGTGTGTGTGTGTGTGTGTTGTGTGTGTGTGTGCGTGTGCGTGTGCGTGGTGCGTGTGCGTGTGCGTGTGCGTGTGCGTGTGCGTGTGCGTGTGCGTGTGTGTGCGTGTGCGTGTGTCTGTTCCTGAACCTTTGACTGGATTGGCTGTACACATTACTACAGAACCCATAAACTCAGCCACATATGGAGGACTCATTCATACAATAGGTCTACATAGGAAAGATAATCATTTCATTACTGTTCATTCAGAAAAGCCAGGATGAATTTTCAAAAGAGGTCAGCTGACTCCCTGCCAAACTCACAGGTCAATCCTTACTGGGATCCATTGCTCTCAGCATCTCCCTCTGACAGCCAGACAGCCCCCCATCCATCCCCTGTTAGTGAAGCCAGCCAGACCCCATCCATCCCCTGTTGTGAAGCCTCTCCTCTTCTCTTCTCTCCTCTCCTTACTGCCTCTCCTCTCCTCTCTCCTCCTCTCCTCTTCTCTCCTGCCTTCTTCTCCTCTACTGCCTTGCCTCTTCTCTCCTGCCTCTCCTCTCCTGCCTCTCCTCTTCTCTCCTGTCTCTCCTCTCCTGCTTCTCCTGCCTCTCCTCTCCTGCTTCTCCTCTTCTCTCCTGCCCTCTCTCTCTCTCTCCTGCCTTCCTCTCCTGCCTCTCTTCTCCTTCTTCCTGCCTCTCCTCTTCTCTCCTGTTCTCTCCTGCTCCTGCTTCTCCTGCCCTCTCCTCTCCTGCCTCTCCTCTCCTCTCCTCTCATGCCTCTCCTGCTTCTCTCCTGTCTTCTCCTCTCCTGCCTCTCCTCTTCTCTCCTGCCTCTCCTCTTCTCTCCTGCCGCTTCTCTCCTGCCTCTCTCCTCTCCTCTCCTGCCTCTCCTTCTTCTCTTTCCTGTCCTCCTCTCCTGCTTCTCCTGCCTCTCCTCTCCTGCCTCTCCTCTTCTCTCCTGTCTCTCCTCTCCTGCTTCTCCTGCCTCTCCTCTCCTGCTTCTCCTCTGCTCTCCTTTGTGTTGTCTGTTTAATCCTCTTTATCCTCCCAGGAGAGGGACAGACATCGAGGCCCTTCTCCCCATATACCCTCCTCGCTCCTTCCTTCTCACACACGCATAATTAGCAGAACAGATGACATTCTCCCTCTATTGACATGGTATTGTTTAGTGGTGCGTGTGGGCTACCTCCTGCTAGTTACATGTCTGCCTGGAGCAGAGTGGATCTGACCCGTGTGTGTGTTTCTCTCGCTCCCTCTCTGTACCTCCTCAGGCTCCATGCAGGCTATGAATAAGACCCGACGTATCATGGAGCAGGGCGGGACTCACTTCTCCAACGCCTTTGTGACCACGCCCATGTGCTGTCCTTCGCGCTCCTCCATGCTGACGGGGAAGTACGTTCACAATCACAACACCTACACCAACAACGAAAACTGCTCCTCCCCCTCCTGGCAGGCCCAGCACGAGACTAGGACCTTCGGAGTGTACCTCAACAACACCGGCTACAGGACAGGTCAGTGGTCCGTACAGAGCGACACACACACAGACGTACTGACAGGCACGCACACACACACACACACACACCTGAAGCTACCCAACTCTCTGAAGGCATGAATCTCCTATTCAATTAAGCCAAACACTCATTTAATTGAGAACTCAAATATTTGTCATAATTAGGTTACACGTTGCACACCCTCAGTCAGGGCTTGTGAAAGTCATTAGATTGGTTTTCCACTGTCTGGTGTTCTGTTCTCTGCTGATGCTGAGTGTGCTAGCTAGGCAGTAGCCTGAGTGGGGCTGAGAACACTGGGACTGTGCCAAATAGCACCCTATTACCTATAAAGTGCACTACTACCTATGGGCCCGGGTCAACAGTAGTGCACTATAAAAGGAATAGGGTGCCATTTGGGATGCACCCTGGGCCTCTGAGTGGATGGCCATTATCTGTGATGGGCTCCACTGTTTCACCCACACAGACGCTGACATTCTGTGTCTCTGTTCCTATTGCATCAGGTAGACCTACATGGCCCACAGTCATAACAGAGGAAAATACATGTCTGGAGCCAGCTCTGTCATGCTCTTTTTCCTGTCCTCCAGAAATCACTGGAATTATGGGAAAAGAACACACACAAGCATGCATACACACACACACACATGATCAAGATGGCACCGACAGAGAGGGTCGCCTCGCTTTCAGTCCTTAGGAGACTTTGCAGTGTTTAGTTTTTTTATGTATCACAAGCATTTCGCTACATTCACAATAACATCTGCTAACCATGTGCATGTGACCAATACAATTTGATTTGATTTGATCCGTTATTGTTTTAATGCGCACACGTGCACTCAATTTCAAAACCCGCATTTGATGATGTGGTTATGTGCTCCTTCCACAAACATTTGAAGTTAAATCTTTGTGACTCATTCCAAAATGAAAGGAGAAGCTCTGCACTACTGTAGCAATGTCCTATTACCACACGCATTCTTTGAAATCCTAATAAGGAATGTAGAAAGTCAACAGAGTTACAATCAGTCAAGAAAATGGCACTCGGTGACAACTAGACATGCTGTAGCGTCTGTTCCTAGTAGACTCCCTAGAAATCCTCCATGTTCCCACGGACGGAAACAGCAACCCACGTCTGTCTACACCGTGTCTGTGTTGTGTATCTGTCAAACAGCACCCTGCCTCTCCCCAACATGAGCTTTGTCACAGGCCTCCTGCCTTGTGGCAGCCCATCAGTTCTGTGTTCACGTTGAGCCACTGAAGAACTGTCCCTTCCCCCAGAGGGATGCACTGTGGCTGGTGGTGCTGCTTGTAACTCTGATCATTTAGAATTAGCTGACTGCTGATTTAGAATCAGGTCCCCCGCTGTGCTGTCCATATAATCCTATTATGATCTAAAAGACTAAACTGATCCTATATCAGCAATCCTAGACTCTTTGCAAAAACAGGCCTGTTAAGAACAAACTGTTTGTGTTTTTAACTATTAGAAACATGACCATGTGGAGAAACTCTATGTATGTATATACAGTGAGCTCCAAAAATATTGGGACAGTAGTTATGTACTTCAGCACCTTGGATTTGAAATGATACAATGATTATGGGGTTAAAGTGCAGACTGACAGCTTTCATTTGAGGTATTTTCATCCATATCAGGTGAACCGTTTCGAAATTACAGCACTTTTTGTTCGTAGTCCCCACACTTCGACATTCATGTGGATGCTACCATGATTATGGATCATCCTGACTGAATCGTGATTAATGAGGAGTGAGAAAGTTAGACTCACAAATATACCCCCGAGACATGCTAACCTCTCACCATTACAATAACAGGGGAGGTTAGCATTTTTGGGGGGGGGGTATGAAATTTGTACGTCTAACTTTCACACTCTCAGCGCGTTCAGAGCGCACACTGGACGCTCTGGCTGAGGAGTAGGGTTGATCCGAGCGTTGATCTGACCTAACAGCAGTCAAGCACCCAAGCTAACAGGCTAACGTTGGCTAGCTTGCTAGCTACTTCCAGACACAAATGAGAGAACAGCTCACTCTGACCATTTTACTGGCCCTAACAGAGCTGGTTAGGCTGTTTTTATGTTATCAAGAGCGTTGGTGACTACAACTGTGCTGCTGGCAAGAATTTAATTAATGAAGCTTTTTTGACAATGTTTACTGACACCGGCCATATTCAACGGGTGTTGAGCGTTCGTAAATTCGTCCGTTATTCTGCTCTCTGGCACACTCAGATGAGAGTGCTCTGGAATCGGAGCAGGTAACCAGGGAGAATTTACCAGCTACGTCTATCGACAGTTGTCGTAGTGACATCATGAACATTCTATTGAAATGGTTACTTGCATAGTGGAGAGCAACACTTATGCAGTTGTACTATGTGATATCTTTCATAAAAGCCCTGTTAGAAAGGATTACCTACACATACTGACCAGCATGTTATAGACAGGATGACCTACACATACTGACCAGCATGTTATAGACAGGATTACCTACACATACTGACCAGCAGTTATAGACAGGATGTACCTACACATACTGACCAGCCATGTTATAGACAGGATTACCTACACATACTGACCAGCATGTTATAGACAGGATACCTACACATACTACCAGCATTGTTATAGACAGGATACCTACACATACTGACCAGCATGTTATAGACAGGATTACCTACACATACTGACCAGCATGTTATAGACAGGATTACCTACACATTACTGACCATCATGTTATAGACAGGATTACCTACACATACTGACCAGCATGTATAGACAGGACATTAACCTACACCATACTGACCAGCATTTATTATAGACAGGATTACCTAACATACTGACCAGCATGTTATAGACAGGAATTACGCTACACATACTGACCAGCATGTTATAAACAGGATTACCTACACATACTGACCAGCAGTTATAACAGGATTACCTACACATACGGACCACCATGTTATAGACAGGATTACCTACACATACTGACCAGCATGTTATAGACCAGGATCACCGACACATTACTGACCAGCATGTTATAGAAAGGATTACCTACACAACTGACCAGCTAATTTATAGACAGGAATTACCGACAAATACTGACCAGCAGCTGTTATAGACAGGATTACCTACACTACTGACCAGCATGTTATAGACAGGGATTACCTACACATCTGACCAAGCATGTTATAGAAAGGATTACCTACACATACATGATCAACATGATATAGAAAGGATTACCTACACAGTGACTGACCAGCATGTTATAGACAGGATTACCTACACATACTGACCAGCATGTTATAGACAGGATTACCTACACATACTGACCAGCATGTTATAGACAGAAGAGCGCTACAGAACAGGGCAGACCAATCTGATGTCCAGCCCACTCATTATCTCATCCAATCATGGCTAGCGGGAAGGTTGCTCTCTTTTTCTGTGACTAAACCAACTATGCTCGTCATTTAACAATTGTATTCATATTTACAGATGGCATACAAGTTTGTTATTAAGACACATGAAGGTTCACATGTTCCATAAGGGATTTCTGCCCAAAAACAAATTTAGATTTTTTTTTTTTAAGTTCTCCTGTGAAGTAGTGATGCATGACATACACCTAGTTTCCTGAAACGAGTCACAATTGTTGTT
The DNA here is from genome assembly GCF_002910315.2 of Salvelinus sp. IW2-2015. NCBI lineage: Eukaryota > Metazoa > Chordata > Actinopteri > Salmoniformes > Salmonidae > Salvelinus > Salvelinus sp. IW2-2015. Next base: position 14,557,598 of record NC_036847.1, read on the forward strand.
ACTAAGTATTGTTTGTTTCTTGAAAACAAGATGGTGCATCTCAAGAGATTTCATCCTGCAAAATGTCAAATAAATAATGTAGTATTCTCCCTCAGCTACTTCCTGGTAATCCACCTGGAGGGGAGCAGATCAGTCTTGTCTCTGACATTTATCCATTCCAAATTCCGCAGAAGCAGCAGTAGCAGCACTTGGACAGCCAGAGCTTTTTACTTCCCATGCTTATGCTTTCATCGATCCGTCTGTTGGTTTGTTAGTGCACCCCCAACAGCTGAATCATGAGTATTGACGTACGTGTCAGTGACATTTCAGCCTCCACCGCCCAATCCCTCCTTCCTCCATCCATCCTTTCACAAGAAAAGCAAATGATGAAGTGTGCAGATGAAACCAATTAGATTGGATGTAACTAAGTGAATTGAATTGGCTTTTCTGCCTTTGTCCTGTGGCCCACCATGCAGGCTTCTTTGGGAAGTACCTGAATGAGTACAACGGTTCCTATATTCCTCCTGGATGGAGGGAGTGGGTGGGGCTGGTCAAGAACTCCCGCTTCTACAACTACACCCTGTGCAGGAACGGAGTCAGAGAGAAACACGGCTGCGAGTATCCTAAGGTCTGTATAATATCTGTGTGTGTGTGTGTGTGTGTGTTACTTCTCTGGTGCTGTGCTCTGCCTATGGCTGTGTGCACGATATAGTCTAGGGTTCAGATCTTACATCAGCCATCAACTATGACCCACTCTTCATTTCCCTACATTTACCCACTGTATCTTCTCTCAACATGTTTCCCAACGGCATAGAACTTATTTAACTCTCCTGTTTCCCAGCACCACCCCATAGCCTGTCCAGCACAACACCTGGCCCCAGTTTAGTTCTAGTGGTGCCTGCCAACTCTTTCCAGGAATGGGTTCCTCCCACAGTAGAGAGGGAGGGGAGGAGCAGGAACACTGCCCTGCAGATGTACACAACCTGTCCACTAAAGGCTCTATCTCCATCCCTCACGGCCACTGTCTCAGAGAGGGGGTGAGAGAGTAGGGGCAGGAGTAGTAGAGGAAAAGAGGAGTGAGGAACACTGACTGCATATTCCCCGTGGCTTGTTCTCAGAGAGGGGGTAAGAGAGTAGGGGCAGGAGGAGGAGAGGAAAAGAGGAGTGAGGAACACTGACTGCATATTCCCCTTGGCTTGTTCTCAGAGCACCATCTGGAACCTTCTCCTTGTCATTCCGTTGTCAGGTATTAATAGAGGAAGAGACCTCTCTGAAGAGGCTGTTTACGGCAATAGTATATTAGTTACACATCTGAAGTGTTTGATGAAACATTGTCCTGGAAAGGAAAAGGGAAAGGGGGATACCTAGTCAGTTGTACAACTGAATGCATTCAACTGAAATGTGTCTTCCACATTTAACCCAACCCCTCTGAATCAGAGGTGCCGAGGGCTGCCTTAATTGACATCCACGTCTTCGGTGCCCCGGGGAACAGTGGGTTAACGAAGCAGAATGACAGATTTTTACCTTGTCAGCTCGGGGAATTGATCCAGCAATCTTTCGGTTACTGAGAGAGCTAGCATGTGGTGACTTGCAAGAATCTGTTTAAGAGAGTCCAGCTGATAAACAGACATTTGTGGAAAGTGTATTTACTGATGTCCCCTTTCATTGTGAGGATGTTAAATCAATATTTCATCTTCTTGCAGGACTACTTTACAGATCTCATCACAGAGGATAGCATCAACTACTTCCGTTCCTCTAAGAGGATATACCCACACCGGCCAGTGATGATGGTAATGAGCCACGCTGCCCCACACGGGCCGGAAGACTCCGCACCGCAATACAGCACTGCCTTCCCCAACGCTTCCCAGCACATGTGAGTGTCTGGAACGCATGTGCAAGCATGCACTGATGCACGAACAATGAAGTGGCTTTACTGTGTAAGGAAACAACATCATTCTGACTCAATAACATGAACCTTTTATGCTGTGATGTTTTCATGGAATGGCGGCTTAAATGTGAGGCTATCGGGTATTAAACAAGGTATCTTGCGCCAATAAGTAATGTCGAGAACTATATATGATTCCAAGATAAAGCAGTATTTTCAGTTCTCTCCTTTTCTCCGAATCTTCAAGGGAAAGCAGTTATCGGCTCCAGTGAACAATGTGTCACTTTCCCCCTGTATTCTCTCTCATTCTCTCACTCACTCGCTCTCCCTCCCTCTCTTTCCCTCTCCCCTTCCCTCTTTCCCTCTGAAAAAGAGCGGACTCCGATAGAGATGCCAGTTTAGATATAGGTTCAAATGTCCCGGCGTCGCAGTTTAGAATGGCCAGCAGGAGACAGGGATACAATCCACATTTTATTACCACACACGGCAAACAGGAAGAGGAGACTAGTAGCTGTGGAAGTGGTTTTATGGTCAGTGACGCACTAACACACGGTTGGGGTCAAGATGTGAGTTGAGGTGGAGGACAGGAGTTTATAGAGGTTGTCTCAACCTGCCCTCCTGGAAACCACTAAAGAGCTGAGAGGCAGAGAGCTTTTTGCTGCTCCCAGGTAAAGCCTCTGATTGGCTGACTAAGTCATGTGATTCTGGTTGGACCTAGCAACCGAGTGTTTCAGGAGCAGGGGTGTGAACGTTGGGGGGCAGAGTGTCTGTGAACAATAGAAAGCCCATCCCCCCCAGTACCTCTACTCTCTTCGGGGTAATAACGTTTCTTAAAGTTGTGTCTCTGAGAGAGGGTAAGAGAGGACCCTGAGAAGTACTCATGGGCAACTGTAAGGGTTTTCTACACCCTCCCTCCATCTTTGCACACACCAGTACTCTCATTGCAGTCATATCCATCAGGGCTTGTCGGTGCCATTCCCAGCCATGCTGGGTTGTGTGTGTGCGCGTTCGCTCGGTGGGCTCTCTCTCCTGCCTCTGAACAAATACTTGTTCACTTTCTTTAACACTGAAACACAGGCATACAAACAAACACACACGAATGCACACATCAACACACATTGTATCACTGCTCTGTGCTTTAGATGTAGAGGCATCCCATGAGGCCCAATCAGCTTGTAGTGGCTGTGATCGCTGTATCGTGTCTAAGGCACCCAGCAGTGCTGCATCTGAACTGGGCACACTGTAGAGAACTGTATCCCACAGCCCTGCCTGGACACAACACTACACTACAACAGCCTGTTGGCATGTGCTGCTGTTGTAATTTGACCCCTGAAAGCCTGTAGCTGGGATGGAAGGCTGCTCTCTCGCCCCTACTCACCTTCTCCCTCACCCCTCAGGTGCACCCTGTCCCTGCTATCTCTCTCTCTCTCGCTCTCTCTCTGATAATGCCAAACTCTTTCCCCTCATCTCCTCCTCTCACCCTCTGTGGCCTTCCCTCTGTAGCTCTGGGCTGATGGTAAATGAAGGCTTTTCAGGGAAGCTAGAAACCAGTATACACAGGCAGTTAGAAAAGCCAAGGCTAGCTTTTTCAAGCAGAAATTTGCTTCCTGCAACACAAATTCAAAAAAGTTCTGGGACACTGTAAAGTCCATGGAGAATAAGAACACCTCCTCCCAGCTTCCAACTGCTCTGAAGATAGGAAACACTGTCACCACCGACAAATCCACTATAATTGAGAATTTCAATAAGCATTTTTCTACGGCTGGCCATGCTTTCCACCTGGCTACCCCTACCCCGGACAACAGCACTAACTGTTGTTAACAACCCTCCAGGCGAGCTTCAATGCCATACAACTCTCATTCCGTGGCCTCCAGATTGCTCTTAAATACAAGTAAAACTAAATGCATGCTCTTCAACCGATCGCGCCTGCACCTGCCCGCCGTCCAACATCACTACTCTGGACGGCTTCTGGACTTAGAATATGTGGACAACTACAAATACCTAGGTGTCTGGTTAGACTGTAAACTCTCCTTCCAGACTCACATCAAACATTTCCAATCAAAGTTAAATCTAGAGAATTGGCTTCCGATTCCGCAACAAAGCATCCTTCACTCATGCTGCCAAACATACCTTGTAAACATGACCATCCTACCAATCCTCGACTTCGTGATGTTCATTTACAAAATAGCCTCCAAAACCCTACTCAATAAATTGGATGCAGTCTATCACAGTTCCATCCGTTTTGTCACCAAAGCCCCATATACTACCCACCACTGCGACCTGTACACTCTCGTTGGCTGGCCCTCGCTTCATACTCGTCGCCAAACCCACTGGTTCCAGGTCACACAGACCCTGCTAGGTAAATCCCCCCTTATCTCAGCTCGCTGGTCACCATAGCACACCTACCTGTAGCACGCGCTCCAGCAGGTTTATCTCTCTGGTCACCCCCAAAACCAATTCTTCCTTTGGCCGCCTCTCCTTCCAGTTCTCTGCTGCCAATGACTGGAACGAACTACAAAAATCTCTGAAACTGGAAACACTTATCTCCCTCACTAGCTTTAAGCACCAGCTGTCAGAGCAGCTCATAGATTACTGCCACCTGTACATAGCCCATCTATAATTTAGCCCAAAACAACTACCTCTTTTACCTACTGTATTTATTTATTTATTTTGCTCCTTTGCACCCATTATTTTCTGTCTCTACTTTGCGCTTTCTTCCACTGCAAAACCAACCTTCCAGTGTTTATTTTTATATTTACTTGCTCTGTGTTTGTATTACTTCGCCACCATGCCTTTTTATTATTTTATCTTATTATAACATATATTTGTTTGCCTTCACCTCCCTTATCTCACCTCACTTGCTCACATTGATATATAGACTTTTTTTTTTCACTGTATC
>NC_036847.1:14563075-14573219 GCF_002910315.2 Salvelinus sp. IW2-2015
ATTGACTATATGTTTGTTTTACTCCATGTGTAACTATGTGTTGTTGTATGTGTCGAACTGCTTTGCTTTATCTTGGCCAGGTCGCAATTGTAAATGAGAACGTGTTCTCAATTTGCCTACCTGGTTAAATAAAGGTTAAATAAAAAAATAAAAATAAAAAGGCAGTGATGCACATATCATGTACACTGTCAGAGATGGCACTGGCTGATTTCACTGCCTGTCGGTCCCTGACTGGGCCTGCTGGGAGATTACACTGTGATGGGTGGAGGGTGGAACGGGCTGGGAGAGGAGAGGAGGGGGAGAAGGGGGGAGGTGATGGCTGATTCCTGCTTCCTGTAGAAAGTCACGTCCACACTGCATGTAGGACAAAACAAACAGGCATGCCCTCCGATACATAACGGATAAACAGTCAGGGGCTTCGTCAGACTAATGTAAGGGAGAGAGAGAGGAATGATGGGAGGGTGGAGAAGAGACTGGAAAAAAGGAAGGGGAAAACAGAGTGAGGTGATGGATAGAAAGAAAGAAACGGGGGGAGAGAGAAGGTGAGTGAAGGGAATGAGGAGAACAATAGGGATATAAGATAAATGGTGATAAAGAGAGAAAGTAAAGAGAAAGATCAATGAGTGTTTGGCAGGTTGTTGTTAGTCCGTGGTCGTGATGAGCAGGGAACAAAAAGCAAGCAGCGGTCCATGTAGACTGTACAGATCCAAGAATGGATTATTCTTGTCCTAATGGCTTTTAAATGTCCTGACGTTCTATTAATCACAGTTTCATAACAAGTACCCCTCTCTCTCTCTCTCCCTCTGATGGTCTTTATAGTCCTGATATAGTCCTGATAGAACCTCTCACTCCAGAGCCTGGTGTTCCTCTCATCTGTCCCCTCTAACAGTGCAAACCCATTAGTTGGAGTGTCAGCTGAGCGCGCTCTAATGCCACTCTTGCTTGCTTAGTGGTGTGTTATTTTATGTGGTGGTGTTTATTTTTTAATTGCCTCAGTACTCTCGCTGTCTCCTCTGTAGAGGGCTTTTATTTTCTCTGTTTCAATCACGCTGACGGCCTGTCCTCCCCTTTACCGCTCTCTGAGGAACTTTTCACTTTTTACAGTGACTATGTTTTGAGTTTGGGCTCTCTCTAACTCACAGGGATTTTTCACACCAACTCTGCTCTCTCCTGTAGCTCCATGTGTTCTGTCCCTGTGGTCCAGACTGTTTGCTCAACCCTAAGAACCCCTCCAAAGAACCCCTCCTTGTCTTTCATGAATTCATCAGAACACCCTTGGCCTCCCTATAGTTACCCCAATAATCCACCATGTCAAATTCCTCTGTGCCCCTGTTCAGTTTACCCTGCTTAGCTACAAAGCTAGCATCATTTTCCTCCAAGTAATTACCTCCCTGCACCATGGAAACCTCCTCTTAACCACTCCCCCTCACTTCCTCCCCCCATCAAAGACCTTTTTGCCCCCTAAGTAGTCAAATCAAATCCCCCTTTTATTTGCACCCCCTCCACTCAGCTTCCCCTGTAGCTTCACCCCTGCTTTCATCAAGCCATGGCGTCACAAGCCCTCTATGCCCCCTATCGCCTCCAATCTCCAACCATGAAATTCCTCACTTTTCCATCTTCTGTGCAATTCCGACTTCCACTCGGTTATTGGAAGTTGTTCTGTGTGGGAGAGAGGAAAAACGGTTGATTGCCTTTGAGACCCAGTGGTGATTGTCCCTGACCCCAACAATCAGATTTTTTTCTCCCCTTTAAAGTGGAGATAGCTTAGTGGTTCAGAAGCAGCTGGGAGTCTTAGACGTGAGAGAGACCTGCGAGAATTGAACGGATTACACATTGTCCAATAAAGTGGAGACCCTGCATGGTGAAGGAGAGAGAGAAAAGGAGAGAGTGGAAGGGAGGGAAATCTAGAGTTTAGAGAGGACATTTTACTCTAAACCAGAGATAAACAAATGCAGCTGATCCATTATAACTGTGTTGCACAGCTTGCCCACACTCACAGCTGGGTTTTTCCACAAAATAAATGCCTTTTGTGTCCCTTTTATATTTTAAGTAGAAATTGAGCACCAATATTGGATTTTAAAAGCTTATATTAAATGAAGTGCCCTTTAATTAATATAGAACACATGGAGAATTCAAAACATTTGATTTTGAATATGAAAAAGCCTTGCTAAAGTGCTAAAGTTCAGCATTTTGACTGTCCCTCCGTCCACCCTGTGTCACTTCTAGGAAGATTTTAACCCACTTTCTTTTTTCCCCAAACTTTCTCCAAGTTTCACCATCATTGTAAAGCCCTAATTATTTTGTTGCTTCGACAAAGTCATTTCTGAAGATGATTTATTTAATGTGATTAGTGTTTCATTTAAGTCTGTCCCTCATTTTAAGGTCAACCCTGTTACGTGAACTACACTCTCGTTTTAACATGGTAAAAATATTTATTTGAAAAAGATTTTCTTTCAAAGGAAACGTTGAACATCTCATAGTCAAATCATAGTGTAAAAACAGGTGAGTTGGTTCTATACTTGTAGGCCATTTCCTGGTGTTTTGTGGTGACAAACTGAGCAGGTCGAGCATAACACGTCAACCCTGTTACCCACAGATAGACAGGCTAAACATTCTATTGTGGCAGTGAAGTAGGGTCACACCTTTCACGGTGTATCAATTAGGACAATTTAACACTTGGGCTCATTTATTTAGATATTGTTCCTGACTCGAAAATGTTGTGCAAATTTTGTCTCTCGATCAGTCGTAGTTTGTGATACATTGGCAGACTAAGACCCAGTAATGTTTTCTCGTCTTTTCTTACTTAGGTTGTCGACTTATTATACGCTCCAGTTGGGTTTTTGTCCTTGGCAATACGTATTCCTTGTTTCTTTACGCTCATTTTTATCCCTACAGAATCATCAAACTCCCTTCTATAAGAAACAGTTTCTTTGCAGATTGTAGCTAGATGATTGAGATGTAATCTGCTCCACTGAATATCAACTTGTGATGTCCGTGTAGCCAACCGACACTTTTATGATTTCTTTGAAGGTGATGATAATGTATATGAGTGGTATGGCTCGCGTATGATCGTACTTAAGTTATTGTGTTTATTTTCGGAGATTTCCAGCCGCACAGGATGTGTAAATATGCTTTGTCGCAGGTCTCTATTTTCTTGTCACGGTAGGCTGTAGCTTTTCTTATAGTATCGAATGCATTTGATGCAAGCATGATTTGTCATGCTTATTGGAATATTTCATATAATATAGCGACATTATTGTAGCAATTGGTCTTCTTTCTTTTACTTCTTGTGTAATTCGGTTTAGTTATTGTTGTAATACCACTGAAATGCTTTGTTGAGCTCACCTATTCGATACAGGTTTTCATAACTCTCTCATATCAAACAAGCGCAATAATACTTCTGGTTAACTGTTTTAAAGTCACGAAACAGCCATTGCTTCTCGGGCAGGTGGATGTCATTTGAAGAGAGTGTCCTGTATAATTGTTAAGTAGTGAGCTGGTGTAATTGATAACTACCTTCTGATACCGTGCATTTAATTTACTTTTCATCGACTCTGGGCATCTATGAAGCTGAGGGATATTCATATGTCTGTTTTTATAGGGCATACTAATCTTGCGAGGCATTGGATAAAACTGCGAAGGTTCAGTATTTGAGAAATGGCTGGATTGCAGAAATGAAATACATGGACATGCGCCGTTGTATAGTTGTTCTTGAACAGATTTCGGCCATTTATAAGAGACGTGACCTGAAAGAAGATGGATATAGACTGTTCCAGAAAAGCCGATATTGAGTTGCGCAGATATCGTGCCCACGCAGAGTGTGTTGCAGGAGTCGAATTTTAGGAGAGTGTGTTAATATAGGCCAGAGAGAGAATTATGATCAGCCTTTTTTGCTGAGGGCGAAAGAGCGACGTGGGAAACTTCTCTTCAGAAATCGCCTCAGCTTCCACTACTACAAACCAATACATGTGAGAAAATGTGTTGATTCTAAGCATCTCGGTACGCTGTGCGAGCAACTGTAATAAGGATCGTGGCTTAGCGGCTAGAAAAGCACCGCAGGAAGAGCAGGATGGTGAAATAAGAAACCAAGGAGATGGAATGGATGAGAAATTTAGCAGAGAGGCTGCTCTAGAGAGATAACTAAAATAGGTAGGGGGTAAGATTTGTGCTTTTAGTCGCGCTATAATTAGATACGTGAGCTTTTTTTTAATTTTGCTGTTGTTCATAATAGCTTAACTTAGATTTGTTATAATCCGTGCTAGAAGTAACATGTGGTTTTTCTAGATTGTACCAATGAGTTTTTAATAATGTTGGCTTCACATACTCAAAGCATTAAAGAGTGCTGATTAGTATAACTAGGTTAAGGTAGGAGCACTGGGGCTGGGGTTGATTTGCTTCGCTCCTCTTCTCGCACGAGGGCCCCTGCCGTAGGCGGCTTACGGATGAAACAAGGCCTTTCTGCAGTCAGTCAGTTTCTGCTAATATCCACCCTTCATTTAACAACTAACTTACAACATAACGGAATGCCCCTCAAAATGAGCATTCTAGCTGTAAATGAGGCTAACCCACTTTTCTTAGTGGGAACCACAATGCTAATGCAGTCCCTATGCCATCTCATTTAAACTGTCTAACCCTTTCTAATTTAGTCATTAGAGAGACGAGAGTAGCGTAAACAAGGATTTTAGCGGGGGGTGTGGAATAATTGTGGAAGATCACTCGATACTTGCATTTCTTTATAGTAGTATCTGATAGTATACTCGCGGCCAGAGTACAATGTTTGTGCTAGAATAGTGTTGAGACTTTTGAAACATATTGAGTAAAAAGAGACGATACGAACAAAAAAGAAGCATACAATGAAGTAAAGTCCACCCATTTTGAAGAGAAGTAGAAGGACTGCCTGCCACTCAGTCTGCAAACGTCCGTATTCAATTGGGAAAACAGATCATTCAGTTGCGAACAGAAAAGAGAAGACTTTTTTGGAGGAAGGCGACATGCTATGCAAAGAACCTTTGCATAGAAACAATGACCAATATTCGTGTGTAATAAATATGTTTTAGCGATGAATGCTAATAGCTGGGTGTCTAGCGACTGGTGGGGGAAGACACAAAACATGTTTACTGACATCAACATAGCTCACCTTGTAGAGAAATGACCTCTAGCAGGGTAAGCAATATGGTTAGCCCGGCTTTTTTGTCGGTTGAATAGCATGCGGGATGTGGTGCATCAGTTTTGTGGCAAAAGATATGACAGAATGAGCCCAGAGATTACGGTCGACGTGTGTTAATTGTTTCAAAGTAGTAAATGCATATTGACCTAGTATCCTTCATAACTGGGTAAACAGGGGGGGGTGTCTAATCTTGTGGAGGTACAGGGAGGTAGGGAAGGGTTGGAGGAGAGAGATGTTATTTTAAAAGAAAGGGAACTCGTCTGTGTAGATAAATTGGAGCGGGCTGGTGTGCCTGGTTTAATCTTTACAAAACAGGATCATTTTTGAGTTTGCCTAGGGTTTTGATAAAGATCAAAAATTTGACTATCTAGCCCTTGGAGTCTTGCACCGCAGTATTATGCTAGGACTGAGACTTATGATTGTTGTTAGTGTTGTGTTGGAATACGGACATTAGCACATAGATTGCGCCACAGTTTGTGCAAGTGGGAAAGAGCTGTTTACTGTGCGCTGTTCATGAGAAGTAGCTCGAGTGTGATCACTTTCGTGAACTTAGGAAGCAAATGATTTCACATCATCTCTTTATGTTTACGTTTAATTAATAAATGTTGTTTGCTTCTCTCACATCTGCAGCAATCTTACACACGAATTAGCAATTGACATAAGATCTAAGGCGGCAAAAAAACAGGTTTTTAGACATTTTTGGCAGAACATTGATCATATACTACTCAACCTATTCAAAACAGAACAACACCACATCAATACAATCTACATACACGAATATTCACACAGCAGACCTTTACTCAGCTACATTGTACACTTGAAAGCCACCATTGGCAGCGCAGATTACAAGCTATCACGAGCTTCTTGGGTATGAAAGCTACAAACTTGGCACACCTGTATTTGAAGTCTATCTCCCATCATCTTCTCTGCAACGCACTACCTCTCAGCTCTGTCAGGTTGGATGTGGAGAGTTGCTGCAACTTATTTTCAGGTCTCTCCAGAGATGTTTCGCGATCGGGTCAATAAAATCTACACAACACCCGGCGTTATGGCTAGGACGCACTCAAGGAACATTTAGAACTTGTTCCGAAGAACTACCGCATTCGACTCTTGGACCTAATCTCGATGCCATAGGGTAGCATTGGCCTCTGTTGGAGCGCTGAAAACACTTGCCACCCCAAGGTTCGAGTTCACATGAGAGCTCTGGAGCAGGTTTTTCTCTTGTCTTTTTGCTCTGTTCATCTTTGACTCAATCCTCGATCTAGTCACAGTCCTGCCGCTAAAGAAACAATTCCACACTCATTGATGCTGCTGACCAGCATGCTTACTAGGAGCAAAGCGCCTACCGACCCACAGAATTCACTCAACACGTAACAGCTTGGCATTCAGGCCAAAGAGTTGCCATCTTGGTTTCATCAGGACCAGAAGAACATCGTGAAGATCTTGTCATCAAATGGGTCTGGAGAGCTCGTTTAGCGCGTGGATTCTTGAGCAAATTCCAAGCGAAGCGTCATTCTTGAATTGCCTCGATATATTTGCTTGTAAGATGTCTCGGCTCCGTCTGTGCGCGAACTAAACACTTAGGGCTCCATAAGGCTGTATATGTTCTGGAGTGCCTGCAGAGATGGTTGTTCCTTCTGGAAGGGTATCTTTCCGATGCCTACTCTACAGAAGACGTCTAAAAAAGCTCTGTCAGAGTGACTCATATTCTGCGGTTCTCTTGGTCACCATCTCCTGACACACACGGCAGGCTTCTCTCTTTCCCCTGATTGCTCTCACCTTTCGAGTCCTGGGCGGTCCACGCTCGTAGCACGTCTCTGGTGGTTCTAAACACCTTTCTTGCACTTTAATGTACAGCTTGAATGTCTCGATCGGCTTCACTGTGTTTTCCTTCGTTGGCGACCTTCAAAGTTGCAAACAATTTTTAGTACGCCTCTTTTTTCTTCTCTCAGATCCTGTGGTCCGCTCTCGACAGTGTGCTGCTGCTTGGGCATTCTTCTTATGTGGACATAATGTCTGCGCTTTGCGGCCTCCAACTTAATCTTATGGTCTTGGGTTTTATAATATTGCATTCACTGTCATCTTTTTGGGAAAAGCCAAGTTTTATAATAATAACGAAATTGTGGCCGTCGCTCGTACCATTTTGCAAACTCTCTCTCGATTATTAGCTCACCTACATCTCCATTTAAGCAAATTTGCTCCATCAGAGTGGAACGTCCAAATCAACGGTTGAGAATATGAATCGCATATACTCCAAGTGATAATATGATGCAAAATTTGGAAACAGCGATTGCAATCCTTAGCATAATATTTTCGTGTTCTTTACCTTATGAACAGGCGTCTGAATACAGTATAATACATAATGCAGTTGTTTATTTTTATATAGCATTTGCATAAAGAATCTCACTAACAAACAGTTTTTGACTTAGTCATTATGGAGGTATTGATGATTAAGATTTTGCTGATTATTATATGTTCATCATTGTAGTTCATTTGAAGTAACGTAAGAGGGCACTGTAAACGTAACCAAAACGTTGGTAAGTGAAGTCAAACAGGAGTGGCATGTATAATTTGTTCCGAGACAGGTTACGCTGGTTATTTCGCTCTCCGCTCACACCATCACACGCTTTGCATTTCTGACTAAGTTAGGGGAGATTGTTGGGCAGAAGCTAAATTCGAATCTAGTGACACCTCTTTGTTGTACAACCAACACATTACAGATGCAAGACAGGATTGAAAATTTAGTACTCCACAGAACAGACATGAGCCTGTTTATGGATACAATGGTAAACGCTATGTTTTATATATAGTGCCCAATAGGTACTAACTTGGGTTGGGTAATATTGCGAAGGTGAATGAATTGAATAGTTATTTTATCAAGAGGTATGCGTTGACATCTACAATCAAAGTAGTGGCGTAAAAAGTGGTGTACACAGACAAAACACCACAGACTGTGGAATATAATTCTCTTCATGGAACTGGGGCCTGCTGCAACAAAAATTCTTGTCTCGGGGTGCAACACCGACGAGGGTGGTAAAGAATACGCAGTGAGTGAATAATACTTACGCCTGGTCTCTAGTGCAATCCTTGTTGATGGTGTGCAGTAGATACCCAATGGGGGTTACTTGCGAAGCGTGTTGGATGCGCTATTAGGACTGCACTGATCTCATCCTTGATTGCGGTAACGGGTGTATAGTAGTAGTTTAAACAGTAAGATTTTTAGCTATGCCTTTTGTCTCCAGAAACACTTCTGGATTGGAGGTACCACAACATTAAGTAGAGGTGGCTTCGACGAATGTTGGTTATTTTAGGGGGTTCGGTGGTTGGGATAGAATGCGTGGGTAAGCCATACTGCGGTAGATGACACGCTATTTCATAAGATACAAGGGGTTCAACCATCGCAAGACACGCGAGGAGGGGAAGGGGAAAACAAGCCAGTTAGAGATACGAAGGGGATTCGCCGCTGTTTTGCAAAGCCACTACAAGATGACCATTTGGGCTATGAAGAATAAAAAAATATTATTTTTTTTGTTCATAATAGTCGTTTGACAATTCGGGAGGAAATGACGCACACAGTGCCTTTAGATTCTTATTGCCTATTGCTACTTGATAATAGCATTATCTTGTTATTAACAACAGGATTGAATGAGGAACAAGGGCTTTGAACATTCACCCTACGTCATTTACGCTGTTCTCACAATACATTCTTAACAACAACAGTTTTTAGTTCAGACGTAAATTTGTCCTTAGTACATTTTATTCATTATTTACCACGTTCAGGTACTAGCTTCAATGTCCAATGAGAATTTTTATGACTTAGGGTTCTCAGAGATTAGACACAGTCTTACCCTGCTACATCTTACTTACTTTTTTCACAAAGGGATAGACTGTGGGATAAGAAGTAATAAGACATTCATAATTCAGTATTTGAGAGTAACCTGATTTATTTTCAGCTTCAATCAGAATTTCTGATCAGTGTCCATATCAGAACTTCCATCGAGTGGGTTCAGAAGTTTAGACAATAAAACTACTTCTAATTAGTATATTTTTGTGTAGTCATTGGCGCTTTTTTTCTAATTTGTTGATAACACTATGCATCTTCTTGGAGGGTTGCATATCTTTCAAACGTTTCAGCGTAGCTTTCGCTTGCACAACAATAGCCCTAATGAACTTATACAAATTCCCCACATGCTTTTGTTTTGCAGGCTGAAAAAGTGTGGATCTTCTTGGCTCTATTTACCTGGTCAACCCTTTGGTATACCAGTAGTTGGGTTGGTAATTACTGAGCATATGGAAGTTCTGGGGATTTTATTTAAGTGGAACCTTTTTTGCTTTTTAGAATTACACGCTGTGCCAGTATCTTCTCTTATCACGTCGTTTTAATTAATGTTCAAACTTAGGATTGAAATTGCCCACAAAACTGACCATTTTTCTTATATTAGCGCATTGTATAGGAGAGTTCAAAAGGTTAAACTGCTTTTTCGTCTTGATGAGAGAGACGGGACTCTACGCAAATTAATTGTGACGATTTGGACCTCTATAGTTCTTTGATTTCCTTAAAAGAGCCCAACTATATTTGCAGACAGAGATAAGACGGGGAGAGTTTGGAGAAAGTATATAGAGAGAGAAAAGCCAAGAGAGATAGGGGAGGCAGTTAACGGAGGGGGTGAGATTTGGAGAGAAGCCGTTGAATAGTGGAGGGGAGTAATCAATCACATGATAAGGCCATTTGTTTTTCCAAGAGATAATTCAGATTGGTGGCTGATGTCCCGCTTGTCGTTTTCTGCCTGTGGTGTGTGTGTGTTGTTTTGTGTTGTGTGTGTGTGGTGTGTGTGGTGTGTGGTGGTGTGTGTGTGTGTGTGTGTGTGGTGTGTGTGTGTTGTGTTGTGTGTGTGTGTGTGTGTGTTGTGTGTGTGTGTGTGTGTGTGTGTGTGGTGTGTGTGTGGGTGTGTGTGGTTGTGTGCGTGCGATCTGCGA
>NC_036847.1:14573244-14616606 GCF_002910315.2 Salvelinus sp. IW2-2015
ATGCGCAGGGCAAAGTAATGAATGTCTTTGCTCCTAGTCATTAATCACACACACACACACAACATCCTCCCACTGCACAACTCACAGGAGCCTCATCTCTCTGTGTGCCAAAAGGCAAGCCAGTTTTTTTAATTAAACCAATGACCAGCCACCAGCCCCAATTACACAGAGCAGTCCCGTCTTAGAATACATCCCCACCCTCCCACTGTCCTGATATATTATAGAATTACTCTCCTGGCTCACACAGGCACACACACACACATTCCCAGCTAACCATATTTTTACCCCAAAGCAGCCATGCATGTATAGACATTTTTCACTGTAGACATTTGTCTTCTGTACAATATAGAGTGCATTCTGAAAGTATTCAGACTCCTTAATTTTTCCAACATTTTGTTACGTTACAGCCTTATTCTAAAATGGATTACATTCTTTTTTTTTTACTTATCAATATACACACAATACCCCATAATGACAAAGTGAAAACCGTTTTTTAGAACTTTTTGCAAAAGAAAGTTTTAAAAAGTAATTAATTACAGTATTTACATAATTTAATTTGGGCCATTTCCTGGTGTTTTGTGGTGAAAACTGAGCAGGTCGAGCATAACATGTCAACCCTGTTACCCACAGATAGACAGGCTAGAATAACATGTCAACCCTGTTACTCACAGATAGACAGGCTAGAATAACACGTCAACCCTGTTACCCACAGATAGACAGGCTAGAATAACATGTCAACCCTGTTACCCACAGACAGACAGGCTAGACATGTTTTAACAATTTCATTTGTTTTTGTGAAGCTTGCATTTAATTGCCACTCCCTGTTGCACACAAAAAGCTTAAATTCTCCTTCAATACCCCTTCAATCCCTCTCACGGTCAACCTTGTTACTTTATTTGGCACTTGAGATGGGAACATAGTATTTTTTTATTAAGTCCATATTATGGCAAGAACAGCTCAAATAAGCAAAGATAAATGACAGTACGTCATTACTTTAAGACACAAAACATGTCAAGAACTTTGAAAGTTTCTTCAAGTGCAGTCGCAAAAACCATCAAGCGCTATGATGAAACTGGCTCTCATGAGAACCGCCACAGGAAAGGAAGAACCGGAGTTACCTCTGCTGCAGAGGATAAGATAATTAGAGTAACCAGCCTCAGAAATTGCAGCCCAAATAAATGCTTCACAGAGTTCAAGTAACAGACACATCTCAACATCAACTGTTAAGAGGAGACTGTGTGAATGGTAGATTGCTGAAAAGAAACCACTACTAAAGGACACCAATAAGAAGAAGAGACTTGCTTGGGCCAAGAAACACAAGCAATGGACATTAGACCGGTGTAAATTTGTCCTTTGGTCTGGAGTCCAAATTGGAGATATGTGGTTCCAACCGCTGTGTCTTTGTGAGACGCGGTGTGGATGAACGGGTGATCTCTGCGTGTGTATTTCCCACCGTAAAGCATGGAGGAGGAGGTGTTATGGTGTGGGGGTGCTTTGCTGTTGACACTGTCTGTGATTTATTTAGAATTCAAGGCCCACTTAACCAGCATGGCTACCACAACATTCTGCAGCGACACGCCATCCCATCTGGCTTGGACTGTGGCAGGACTGTGACCCAACACACCTGTGTTGTCAACACACCCAACACACCAGACTGTGTACGGACTATTTTACCAAGAAGGAGAGTGATGGAGCGCTGCATCAGATGACCTGGCCTCCACAATCCCCCAAACCGCAACCAAAATGAGATGGTTTGGGATGAGTCAGACCTCAAAGGGAAGGAAAAGCATCCAACAAGTGCTCAGCATATGTAGGAACTCTTTCAAGACTGCTGGAAAAGCATTCCAGGTGAAGCTGGTTGAGAGAATGCCAAGAGTGTGCAAAACTGTCATCAAGGCAAAGGGTGGCTATTTGATATATTTTGATTTGTTTAACACTTTTTTGCTTACTACATGATTCCATATGTGTTATTTCATAGTTTTGATGTCTTCACTATTATTCTACAATGTAGAAAATAGTAAAAATAAAGAAAAACCGTTGAATGAGGGGTGTTCTAAAACTTTTGACTGGTAGTGTGTGTAAATGTACTATTTCAGTTTTTCTTTTATTTACATTTGCAAAAATGTCTAAAACWGTTTTTGCTTTGTCATTATGGGGTATTGTGTGTAGATTGAGAAAATTAAATTTCAATTTTTGGGAATTAGGCTGTAACATAACAAAATGTGGAGAAATTCATGGGGTCTGAATACTTTGCGGAAGCACTGTAAGCATTCTTTATTAAAGGTAGACTAACACATCAACAATCAGAACAATGGAACTGCCTACCTGGCATCCATGACCCTTTAATGCTGTGCTTGGGACAATAGTTAATTATGGCAGAGACTTTGTGTCACTCATGGTAGGCTACTCTTTAAGCACCTAAAGCTTAATTTAAACTCAAGGGGTACAAAGTCAAAAACTTTTAAAAGACGCTTTGTCAATGTCAATACGATGTCACTAAACTTCTCTGAACACTTCCCCCCCGTCTCTTCTCTCAGCACTCCCAGCTACAACTATGCTCCGAACCCGGACAAGCACTGGATCATGCGTTACACTGGGGCTATGAAGCCCATCCACATGGAGTTCACCAACATGCTACAGAGGAAGAGGCTGCAGACCCTGCTCTCTGTGGATGACAGCGTGGAGAAGGTGAGCTTAGAGCGCCCCCTACCTGCACCCCTCCAAAGGATCCTGTATGGCTCAGTTGGTAAAGCATGACGCTTGCAACACCAGGATAGTGAGTTCGATTCCCGGGGCCACCCATACGACAATGTATGCACGCATGACTGTAAGTCACTTTGGATTAAAGCGTCTGCTAAATGGCATATATTATATAGCATTCCTTCAATGTCTTTTCCATCTGTACCTTTCCATGGCCCAAGAAGATGATACACACCCCATTGTTTATTGAGACAAGTTTGGAAGATATCTGCTCTGTGTTCTAGGTGTATAACATGTTGGCTGAGACTGGAGAACTGGACAACACATATATCATCTACACAGCTGACCATGGCTACCATGTTGGCCAGTTTGGACTGGTCAAGGGCAAGTCCATGCCCTATGAGTTTGACATCCGAGTTCCCTTCTACATCCGAGGGCCCAACGTGGAGGCAGGAGCCATGTAAGTGTGTGTGAGGTGGGGGTGAGTGTGTTGTATGGCTGTATTATCTTTACTCGGAAGGGTACTTAACCCCTGTGGGACTGATCCTTACATCCATACATACATTAAGTCAAATGTATAAATACAAATCCTCTGAATCCTCTATATAGCTGGTCTATCCCCCTTATGACTCCATAAGAACACTGAAAGACCGATAGACAGAGACTGACAGACTGACAGACAGGGGCCAAGAGACCGACAGACCGACAGACAGACAGACAGACAGACAGACAGACAGACAGACAGACAGACAGACAGACAGACAGACAGACAGACAGACAGACAGACAGACAGAGACACGAAGAGACCAACAGACAGAGACTGACAGACAGAGACCGAAAAGGACCACCAGACAGAGACCGACAGACAGACAGAAAGACAGAGACCCGATCAACAGACAGACATAGACCGACAGAGACAGACAGAGACAGACATAGACAGACAGAGACAGACAGAGACAGACAGAGACTGACAGAGACTGACAGAGACTGACAGAGACTGACCGACAGACAGACAGACAGACAGACCAACAGAAACGAATGACAGACAGACAGCGGACAGGACAGTCCGACCGACCGATGGACAGAGACAGACCGACAGGCGGACAAACCGACAGACCACACCATACAGACACCAGACAGACGGACAGACAGACAGACAGACAGACAGACAGAAGAAAGCCAGAGACAGTCGACCGACTGACCCAACAGAGACCGAGACAGACGGACAAACCAACACAGACAGACAGAACAGACAGACAGACAGACAGACAGACAGACAGACAGAACAGACAGACAGACAGACAGACAGACAGACAGACAGCAGACAGACGACAGAAGACAGACGAAACGGACCGACAGAGACGGACCGACAGAGACAGACCGACAGAGACTGACCGACAGAGACGGAAGACAGAGCCGACACGCAGACAGACAGAGAGACAGACAGACAGACAGACAGACAGACAGACAGACAGACAGACAGACAGACAGACAGACAGACAGACAGACAGACAGACAGACGACAGAGCTAATAGAGACAGACAGATCGATAGAGACAGACAGACCGACAGAGACAGAGATGACAGACAGACAGACAGACAGACAGACAGACAGACAGACAGACAGAACAGACAGACAGACAGACAGACAGACAGACAGACGACAGACTAATAGAGACAGACAGATCGATAGAGACAGACAGACCGACAGAGACAGAGATGACAGACAGCAGACAGACAGACAGAACAGACATACAGGCAGGCAGGCAGGCAGGCAGGCAGACGACAGACAGACAGACAGACCAGACAGACAGACGACAGGCAAACAGACAGGCAGACAGACAGACAGACAGACAGACAGACAGACAGACAGACGACAGACAGACAGACGACAGACAGACAGACAGAGACAGACTGACAGACCGATAGAGACAGACAGACCAACCTATATAGACAGACAGACCAACCAATAGAGACAGACAGACCGACAGACATACAGACAGACAGACCACAGAGACAGACAGACATACTGATAGAGACAGACAGACCATTAGAAACAGACAGACCGACAGACAGACGATAGAGACAGAAGACCGATAGAGACAGACAGACAGACTAACAGACAGACAGACAGACAGAGACAGACGACCGACAGAGACGGACCGACAGAGACTGACAGACAGACTGACTGACTGACAGAGACAGACAAACAGACCAACAGAGACCAGACAGACAACAACAGAGACCGACAGACCGACAGAGACGACAGACAGAGAAAGACAGACAGACCGACAGAGACAGACAGACTGACTGACTGACAGAGACAGACAGACAGACCAACAGAGACAGACAGACAGACCAACAGAGACCGACAGACCGACAGAGACAGACAGACAAGAAAAGACAGACAGACGACAGAGACAGACAGACGACAGAGACAGACAGACAGACAGACAGACAGACAGACAGACAGACAGACAGACAGGGACAGACAGACAGACCAATAGAGACAGACAGACTGATAGAGACAGACAGATTGATAGACGACAGACAGACAGACAGACAGACAGACAGACACAGACAGACAGACAGACAGACAGAACAGACAGACAGACAGACAGGACAGACAGACAGACAGACAGACAGACAGACTGATAGAGACAGACAGATCGATAGAGACAGACAGACAGACAGACAGACAGAACAGACAGACAGACAGACAGATGGCCAGCCGACCGACAGAGACAGACAGACTGAGACAGACAGATCGATAGAGACAGACAGACAGACCGACAGAGACGAACGGACCGACAGAGACGAACGGACCGACAGAGACGGACGGACCGAGACAGATCTCATTTGTTTCTCCAGACCCAGTCCTGATCCAGCTTGAATGATTTAGATCAGGGGTGTCAAACTCATTTTGCCACGGGGGACGCATTTAGTCTTCAACGAGGTCCGGATGGCCGTACTCAAAATTGGTTATATTTTCTTGCTGTCAAAATTAGCAAAAAATAGTCCTCTATCCATTGTTTTTATTTTTCTATGATCCTTGACTGTCTATCTTTCATTTGGGTGATTATTAGTGAGCTGGACACGGTCGTAGCTGGACATGAACGTAGGTTCATTATCATTTCTACACAGTTTACATTTGGTTTTAGTCATTTTAAAGTATATTTTTATAATCAAACGGATTCGACACCTCTGATTTAGATAGTCGGTTAAACATCAACACTCGGTGTTAAGTCCTGCAGAGCCAGGGGACAGGTCACGCAGACCATCATCCATGTCCCTCTGTGGTCCTGCTCTATGTCATCACCTCTCAGCAATGCACAGCCAGTCTCATCACCCCACCCCAGCTTCAACCTGGACCCACCTCTCCCCAATCCTCTGGCTCTCCTTCCTCTCCCCTTCTCTCCTCTCATTTTCTCTCCTACCCCTAGTCCGACACAAGGTTTTGGGTATTAGTGTTGTTTACCACTGGCAGGGTGTCTCTGCACTCTGTTCCCTGGAAAAGCAGATTACGACAGAAAAAGCCGTTTCACGAGGAGATCATGGGATTTCTCAGTTAGTGAAAAAGTGGATGGAGTAGGGGGAGGATTTAGGGAGGGGGGAGAGAGCCTAAAGACGTCCGCATGCTACCCAGCCGAAACATTTTGTGATGTTTTTGTTAGTTTTGGACTTCTGTAACTGTGTTTTTCTGCTGCTCGGGCACAGGTCAATTTTTCTAGAGGCAAGCCGAAGTCAGTAGCTGAAGTCTACTCCCCTTCATCAGTGATTGGTCAACAGTAGGGATTCTTCAATGAAGTCCTTGTTGTCATTCAACGAGAGACAACTCTTTTTCATGCACATTTTTTTATTGAGAAATACTGCACCAAACATCTTAGTTAGATGTAAAATTGCTTGACTAAGATCTCCTCTGAAAAAACTGCAAAATGAATGACAGATTTCTTGAGTATTCTTAGATTAATTCTGACTATTTTGAGGAATACAGTGTCTCAAAATGGACAAACACTATTGCCGCTTTTTTTCCCTTTCCAAGCTGTCTTTTAAGGGAGTATGCAAGCACACTCGTTCGGGTTTGGCGCCTTAAGGGTTAAATACCACCCCTCACCGCTTCCTTTTCCTCTCTCTGTCCTGAGGGTCATATTCCCTCCTGCCTAGATCTCTGTCCTGAGGGTCATATTCCCTCCTGCCTAGATCTCTGTCCTGAGGGTCATATTCCCTCCTGCCTAGATCTCTGGAGCAGTTATTTGTCAGCTTCACAAGGTTATGATCTGTCATCTTCCCCTGCCTCCTCTACTCTCTCTCTGTCTCTCGCTCTCTCTCTCTGTCTCTCTCTCCACACAGACCCCTTTCCCCGCTCTCTTATCAGCTGACTTTAACTGACCAGATACCATCTGACGATGCCTGGTAACGACCTTATCTCTCCCTGCGTCTCCATAGCAACCCTCACATGGTGCTGAACATTGACCTGGCGCCCACCATCCTGGACATCGCTGGCATGGACGTCCCTCCTGACATGGACGGCAAGTCCATCCTCAAGCTGCTGGACATAGAGAGACCAGTCAACAGGTGGGATATGGAGCCAAAAGGGTAGGGAAACATCCTGCCCATGGATATTTTATGGCACGCTCATATAATATGTGTATTCTGTATGTTGGCAGGCCATAGATCACTGATAGAAGTAGCTGTACATTGGCACAGGCCACTGACTGGTCTGAGTTCTCTCAGGGTTCCTGCTGTACTCTGGTAAAATCACTGCAAAAGAGCCAAATCTAACACCTGGGTTTGACCAATGAGTTTTCCTCAAAACTGTGGCACCGCACCAATCATTGGACCTGGCTCGGCCTGCCAGGTTACCATGGCATCCGTTGAGATTACATCCACATCCCAGCGACACCTTTTCCTCCTGCCCAGCTTGGATATTGCTTTCGTTAATGAAAAAAAATCAAAGAAAATATGAAATAATCCTTCTCCATTCTTCCAAGATGTGTCAACGGGGACCTGTGGTAATAACTACAGGAGCTTCCCTGCCAACGCCATTGAGTGAAGGAAGGTCTTTCACCAGCGGATGATTGTGTGTGTGTGTGTGTGTGTGTGTGTGTGTGTGTGTGTGTGTGTGTGTGTGTGTGTGTGTGTGTGTGTGTGTGTGTGTGTGTGTGTGTGTGTGTGTGTGTGTGTGTGTGTGCGTGTGTGTTGAGGGATTCTCTATTCTCTCTTGCAGCTCTACAGCTGCAATCAGGGAGAGATGGACTCGCCAGCCTGTGAAATTGTCTGGCAGGCAGAGGAGGCTGGGAGGCTAGCTGGCTGGCCTGATGTGGGGATGGGTGTTTGGAGGAGAGGAGGACAAGAGACTGGGTGGGATGGAGGAAAGCAGACCTGTGCTGGGTGTCTGCCTGGTCACTACTGTTGGCTGTGATGCCAATACCCCTCACAGAGATGAGAAAGAGATGGAGACCGAGAGAAAAGGCAATGAAAGAAGAGAGATGGAGAAAGAAAGGGCAAGGGAGAAGGAGAGATGGAGAAAGAAAGGGCGAGGGAGGGAGAGGGAGGGAGCAGTGCGGGGGCCAATGGATCGATAACTCATATCTGAACACCCGGCCAGGAGAAGGTCAGAGCACCCGGACAAGAGACCAATTTATTCCACACACTTTCTTTTCTTTTCTTCTACATTCGATCACTTTCTTTTCCCCCCCATCCTTTTCCAAAAGAACACCTGAAGTGTGGTATCAATAGATTTTCATTTGAGATAATTTGACCCAGGGCTGGTTTTGATCTCCCTTCCAACCTGTTGCATTTTGTAATCACTGGAGGCTTCTGCTCTACAGAGTGAAGGAATTCTAATTTCCTCCAGCGTTACATTGCGTTCTGAATGTAGAACCTGGTCAATGAAGGAGATGCCTGATTGATTTGTCCTTTTCTCTCATGATTCTCAGGTTCCAGGTGAACAAGAAGGGGAAGGTGTGGAGAGACTCATTCCTGGTTGAGAGAGGGTGAGTCACGAGTAATAATGTCACTGTTTTAAATAACCATACTGCAGTTTATTTTTAATGTCTCTGTGTACCAATGAAGTCATCTGGTTACATCCATCTGAGTGTGTAATAGGGTACGGAGTAGGAAAGTCTCAATGCCTCATTATTTCATGAGTTCCTTGCCTTTAATATTACCCTACTGATACTTGATATCAAACCAAATCAGGCAAAGCTGTGTTTTACAGAATATTGTCATGACTAATTAGCATCTAAGACCATCCTGTAACAACCTAGTGAATATAAACTGAAAAATATATAAATGCAACATACAACAATTTCAAAGATTTAACTGAGTTCCAGTTCATATAAGGAAATCAGTCAATTGAAATAAATTCATTAGGTCTWAATCTATGGATTTCACTGGGAATACAGATATGCATCTGTTGGTTACAGATACCTTAAAAAAAAGGCAGGGGCTTGGGTCAGAAAACCAGTCAGTGTCTGGTGTGACCACCATTTGCCTCATGCAGCGCGACACATCTCCTTCACATAGAGTTGATCAGGCTGTTGATTGTGGCCTGTGGAATGTTGTCCCAGTCCTCTTCAATGGCTGTGCGAAGTTGCTGGATATATGCAGGCCATGGAAGAACTGTAACATGTTCAGCTTCCAGGAATTGCGCAGATCCTTGCGACATGGGGCCGTGCATTATCATGCTGAAACATGAGGTGATGGCGGCAGATGAATGGCACGACAACGGGCCTCAGGATCTCGTCATGGTATCTCTGTGCATTCAAATTGCCATCAATAAAATGTATTTGTGTTTCGTTGTCCGTACCTTATGCCTGCCCATACCATAATCTCACCGCCACCATAGGCACTCTGTTCACAACGTTGACATCAGCAATCTGCTCGCCCACACTATGCCATACACACTGAAACCGGGATTAATCCGTGAAGAGCACACTTCTCCAGCATGCCTGAAGGTTGCCCACTGAAGTTGTTTATGATGCTGAACTGCGGTCAGGTCAAGACCCTGGTGAGGATGGCGAGCACGCAGATGAGCTTCCCTGAGACGGTTTCTAAATAGTTTGTGCAGAAATTCTTCGGTTGTGCAAACCCACAGTTTCATCAGCGGTCCGGGTGGCTGGTCTCAGACGATCCCGCAGGTGAAGAAGCTGGATGTGGAGGTCCTGGCTGGCGTGGTTACACGTGGTCTGCGGTTGTGAGGCTGGTTGGACGTACAGTGCATTCAGAAAGTATTCAGAACCTTTGACTTTTTCCACATTTTGTTACGTTACAGCCTTATTCTGAAATGGATTCAATTGTTTTTTTCCCTCATGGGCTTCTTCACTTTTGGCCACTTTCTGCGTTGAAATTGCCTGATGCACAAGCGACAATAAGACAGACTGTTAGCCAGCCCATTCAAGCAGAGGAAAATAAGCCCTCAACTCCTCTCCCAACCTCAGTCAGAAGCAGTGCAGAGACAGTCAAGCATACATACAGTGTACCCCCAGATTAGAAAAGTGCCCAGTCCCCCAAACCAGCTGTCATGCAAATATGCAGAGGAAAGCAAGAGAAACTGCACACAACACCAAAAAACACCCTCGCCACACACGTACAGTGCATTTGGAAAGTATTCAGACCCCTTGACTTTTTACATTTCAGCCATTCTAAAATGTATTAAATATATATGTTTTCCTCATATACACACAATACCCCACAATGACAAAGCAAAAACAGGTTTTTGGAAATGTTTGCAAATGTATAAAATAAAATAAACAGAAAATATCACATTTACATAAGTATTCAGACCTTTTACTCAGTACTTTGTTGAAGCACCTTTGGCAGTGATTACAGCCTCGAGTCTTCTTGCGTATGATGCTGCAAGCTTGGCACACATGTATATGGGGAGTTTCTCCCATTGTTCTATGCAGATCCTCTCAAGCTCTGTCAGGTTAGATGGGGAGTGTCGCTGCACAGCTATTTACAGGTCTCTCAAAGATGTTAGATCGGGTTCAAGTCTGGGCTCTGGCTGGGTCACTCAAGGACATTCAGAGACTTGTCCCAAAGCCACTCCTGCGCTGTCTTAGCTGTGTGCTTAGGGTCGTTCTCCAGTTGGAAGGGGAACCTTCGCCCCAGTCTGAGGTCCTGAGCGCGCTGTAGCAGGTTTTCATCAAGGATCTCTGTACTTTGCTCAGTTCATCTTTCCCTCGATCCTGACTGGTCTCCCAGTCCCTGCCTCTGAAAAACATCCCCATAGCATGATGCTGCCACCCCCATGCTTCACCATAGGGATGATGCCAGGTTTCCTCCAAACGTGACGCTTGGCATTCAGGCCAAAGAGTTCAACCTTGGTTTAATCAGACCAGAGAATCTTATTTCTTATGGTCTGAGAGTCTTTAGGTGCCTTTTGGAAAACTCTAAGAGGGTTGTCGTACCTTTTACTGAGGAGTGGCTTCAGTCTGGCCCCTCTACCATAAAGGCCTGATTGGTGGAYTGCTGCAGAGATGGTTGACCTTCTGGAAGGTTCTCCCATCTCCACAGAGTAACTCTGGAGCTCTGTCAGTGACCATCGGGTTCTTGGTCACCTCCCTGACCAATGCCCTTCTAACCCAATTGCTTGTTTGGCCGGGCGGCCAGCTCTAGGAAGAGTCTTGGTGGTTCCAAACGTAATCCATTGAAGAAGGATGGAGGCCACTGTGTTCTTGGGGACCTTCAATGCTGCATACATGTTTTGGTACCCTTCCCCAGATCTGTGCCTCGACACAATCCTGTCTCGGAGCTCTACGGACACTTCCTTTGACCTCATGACTTTGTTTTTGCTCTGACATGGACTGTGATGAAATGAACATTAAAATGTAATGAACATTAGAAATGAAATGAACATTAGAAATGAACATTACATTATCTGGCAACAGCTCTGGTGGACATTCATGCAGTCAGCAAGCCAATTACACGCTCCCTCAAAAGACATCTGTGGCATTTTGTTTTGTAACAAAACTGTACATTTTGTGGCCTTTCATTGTCCCCAGCACAAGGTGCACCTGTGTAATGAAATGCTGTTTAATCAACTTCTTGAAATGCCACACCTGTCAGGTGGATGGATTATCTTGGCAACAGGGATGTAAACAAATTTGTGCACAACATTTGAGAGAAATATGCTTTTTGTGCGTATGGAATTTCTGCTGTCTTTTATATTTCAGCTCATGAAACATGGGACCAACACTTTACATGTTGCGTTTATATTTTTGTTCAGTATAGTTCCATAACTGTGGGTGTGTGTTTTCACAGGAAGCTGCTCCACATACGTGATGCGCCTCCAGGGAAGGATGTGGCCCAGGAGGAGAACTTCCTGCCTAAGTACCAGCGGGTCAAGGACTTGTGTCAGAGAGCAGAGTACCAGACACCCTGCCAACAGCTGGGACAGGTAGGCAGCAAGCACACACACACATTATATGGTCACACTTGAATTAACAGTCAAATTCCCAGTAACACACACACTCAGACTCACGGATGCACAAGCATAACACTCTAGACTGAAGACACTTAAGACATATGAAGACTCTTGACAGTTGACACAGAGCATTCGGAAAGTATTCATACCCCTTGACTTTTTCCATATTTTGTTACGTTACAGCCTTATTCTAAAATTGATTAAATATTTTAAAATTCCTCATCAATCTACACTCAATACCCCATAATGACAAAGTGAAAACAGTTTTTTAGAAATGTTTGCAAATGTATTAAAGATAAAAAACAGAAATACCTTATTTACATAAGTATTCAGACCCATTGCTATGAGACTCGAAATTGAGCTCAGGTGCGTCCTGTTTCCATTGATCATCCTTGAGATGTTTCTACAACTTGATTGGAGTCCACCAGTGGTAAATTCAATTGATTGGACATGATTTGGAAAGGCACACACCTGTCTATATAAAGGTTCCAATGTTAACAGTGCATGTCAGAGCAAAAACCAAGCCATGAGGTTGAAGGAATTGTCCTCAGAGCTCCGAGACAGGATTGTGTCAAGGCACAGATCTGGGGAAGGGTAACAAAACATTTCTGCAGCATTGAAGGTCCCCAAGAACACAGTGGCCTCCATCATTCTTAAATGGAAGAAGTTTAGAGCCATCAAGACTCTTCCGAGAGCTGGCCGCCCGGCCAATCTGAGCAATTGGGGGAAAAGGGCCTTGGTCAGGGAGGTGACCAAGAACCCGATAGTCACTCTGATAGAGCTACAGAGTTCCTCTGTGGAGATAGGAGAACCTTCCAGAAGGACAACCATCTCTGCAGCACCACCAATCAGGCCTTTATGGTAGAGTGGCCAGACGGAAGCCACTGTTCAGTAAAAGTCATATGACAGCCCGCTTGGAGTTTGCCAAAAAGCACCTAAAGGACTCTCTATACATGAGAAACAAGATTCTCTGGTCTGATGAAACCAATATTGAACTATTTGGCCTGAATGCCAAGCGTCACATCTGGAAGAAACCTGGCACCATCCCTACGGTGAAGCATGGTGGTGGCAGCATCATGCTGTGGGGATGTTTTTTAGCGGCAGGGACTGGAAGTCTAGTCAGGATCGAGGGAAAGATGAACGGCGCAAAGTACAGAGAGATCCTTGATGAAAACCTGCTCCAGAGCGCTCAGGACCTCAGACTGGGGCAAAGGTTCACCTTCCAACAGGACAACAACATTAAGCACACAGCCAGGAGTAGCTTCGGAACAAGTCTCTGAATGTCCTTGAGTGACCCAGCCAGAGCCCAGACTTGAACCCGATTTGAACATCTCTGGAGAGAACTGAAAATAGCTGTACAGCGATGCTCCCCATCCAACCTGACAGAGCTTGAGAGGATCTGCAGAGAAGAATAGGAGAAAGATTGATGAGGGATTTAAAAAGTATTTTTTATCCATTTTAGAATAAAGCTGTCATGTAACAACATTTGAACAAAGTCAAGGGGTCTGAATACTTTACGAATGCACTGCAAGTCACTTCCAATCATCCTTCTCTTCTTGGCATTTCACCTCCATTAGTATCAGTTAATTGGTATGTCTGAGATTCTACTTAAAATGGCTCTGTATCCTCTTGATCACCTGCTGGTGTAGAGAGATAGTGAGCTGCTGGGTTTTGTTCTTTTGGAGAGGTATAGGGAAGGAGCGGAGAATATACCCTGCAGGTTGGTTTCTCAGTGGGTGTAGACAGGATAGACAGGTGCTTTTATCACTCTCTGTCCCCAATGACAGACAGACAGGAGGACCAAGCTTTGAAACTGAAGAGCTGTGTTTTGGGTGATTAGGCTTTGAGTCAGGTCTATTGCCATAGCGATGCCCCCCAGGACACACACACATGAACACACACTCCCCCCCACCTCGCTAATGACAGACAGTGGGGGAGTGTGTGTGACAGTTCTTTAGCTGTCAGATCAAACACCTGCAATTTCAAGCTCTTAAATCTATCTTAACAACGTTGACCATTGAACAGTAGTTCCCGAGGGGTCTCTGTATCCAACCTATCAATCTCCCCCACTCTCACTTCTTTTTGTTCCTGTCTCTTCTGGAGTAGAAAGTCATTTCTCACTGTCAGCGGCTCTCTTATTCTCTCTTGGATCCTGTTGGATTTCCTCTTTGACACGTCTAATCCTTTTTCCCATCTGACATCAATTATGTTAATTAGAAAGCTCTCTCTGTAATTTCACAAGTAACCACTGACAGAGAAAGTGTCAACAGACTCTGTATCATAATTAGATTGAGACGGAGCTGCAGTGGCCCTGCTTGGTACTCTGTCTGTGTACACTACTGTACTGTAGCTGCCTGTTCATTATGACAGAAGGGGACGGTGTGGGAGCAGAGATGAGAAGGGGAAGAGACGAGCATCTTGTCAAATACAGGTCCTCTCCTCTCTGCCGTGCCATGGTTTGTCATCATTACCTGTTAATTGCAGTTGAAACAACATCACAGACGGGGGAATGGACGTTCATTTGAGGCTACTTAGCGTCGCTTGTTTCCACCTGCAAGTAATTTCACCTCGAGAAGCACGGTGTGTGTGTAAAGATACACTATAGGTTTCTCTCAGTGTTATCTTCTGTCCCCCTCTCCTCTGTCTCCCTGCAGAAGTGGCAGTGTTTGGAGGATGCCACGGGGAAGCTGAGGCTGTATAAGTGCAAGGGCATGACCAGCATGTCGGCAGCCCGGAAGGATGGCCCTGCCAACATCAAGTCAAAGTACTACCCCCAGCGCAAGGCGGAGCGCAACACAGAGCACGATGGCTGTAACTGTGACCAGTACCCCAGCTTCAGACTCAGCACCTTGAAGAAGAAGAAGCTGCTCTCCAAGAAGAGTAAGTGGAGTGGAAAGAATGTGTTTCTCTCGCACTCATACACAAACACTCTTGTCACACACACAAAATTCTGCTGTACAAAATGTTCCTCACTCACTCAACCTTGCATGAACGCAGTCTCACTTCTTGTCACTGATGTGGAATGTGGGCGTCACCTTGTGGAGACAATAATACCTTCACCCACAGTCATTATTGAAAGGTTGTGTAACTTTGTGGGCGACCCGGCCAAATTCACATAAAAATGTAATCTGTCATTCTACTTGAAAGCAAGTCTGATAAGTGGTAGGTCTGTTCTATGTTCCCTATTTCTATGATTTATGTGGTTAAGTTTAGCTTTTGCATCTTTTTACTTTCTGTTTGCACACCAGCTTCAAACAGCTAAAAATACAATGCGTGTTTAGTTATTAATATATATATATATATATATATATATATATATATATATATATATATATACATACACTACTATTCATATATACATACACTACTATTGCTCAGTTGTGCACCGGGGTCTCCCACTTCTCTTTCTATTCTGGTTAGGGCCAGTTTGCGCTGTTCTGTGAAGGAAGTAGTACACAGCATTGTACGAGATCTTTAGTTTCATGGCAGTTTCTCGCCTTCATTTCTCAGAACAAGAATAGACTGACGAGTTTCAGAAGAAAGTTCTTTGTTTCTGCCCATTTTGAGCCTGTAAATCTAACTCACAAATACTGATGCTCCAGACACTCAACTAGTCTAAAGAAGGCCAGTTTCATTGCTTCTTTAATCAGAACAACAGTTTTCAGCTGTGCTAACATAATTGCAAAAGGGTTTTCTAATGATCAGTTAGCCTTTTATAATGATAAACTTGGATTAGCTAACACAACATGCCATTGGAACACAAGAGTGATGGTTGCTGATAATGGGCCTCTGTACAACTATGTAGATATTCCATAAAAAATCTGCCGTTTCCAGCTACAATAGGCATTTACAACATTAACAATGTCTACACTGTATTTCTGATCAATTTGATGTTATTTTAATAGACAAAACATTTGCTTTCTTTTAAAAACAAGGACATTTCTAAGTGACCCCAAACTTTTGAACGGTAGTGTATATAGTTCAATGATTCTCTACACCCCTCAAATAAAAATCTGGACCTCAAAGCCAGTTCCACTGCTGTTTCATTTCCCCCATCTAATCAGGGGACACCAGGTGTGTACAATTAATTATAAGGTAGAACAGAAAGCCAGTAGGCTCCGGACCTTGTAGGGTAAGATTTGAATACCTCTACTCTACACTATACATTGCTTGTTTTGTCACATAAACTGAAATTAGGTGAACATGATAGAATTTTGTCAACCAGTAAATGGCGGAGCGATTTCTACATATTTCACCTTTAATGAGTATCATAGGGCCTGATAGGGTTTATATACTGACTGTAGCAATCCCTCCACTATCTCACCCTGCCCTCCTCCTGACAGAGATGAAAGCCATCAAGAGCTACGCCCGTAACCGTTACTCCCGCTCTGTGGAGATGGAGATAGGAGGGGACCTGTATGCTGTAGACTTGGAGGATGGCTACCAGCCTGTACCGGCCCCCAGGAACCTCAGCCAGGCTGGGGCCAGGACCCCACGCGACGACACTGAGGACGACTTCAGTGGCATGGGGGTCACTGTCACCGTCACCCCCAGGAATAGCAGCAACAGTCTAGCTAATGTATCTTCTGGAATCAAAGTCACACACAGGTCAGGGAGTGTGTGGATGTTCAATGTGGATGGGTGGGTTTGTTTGTCGTGTGTTAGTACTGCATGTTGAGTGTGTTGTTGTGTTAGTTATTGATTAGGCTAAATGCTCAGTGTGTATCCTGTCCTCAGGTGCTCTATTCTGGCCAATGACACAGTGAAGTGTGATACAGGGATCTATAAGTCCCTGCAGGCCTGGAAGGACCACAAACTCCACATTGATCACGAGGTGCGTCTTCTCAGCCACTCACATAACTGATGTTTTATTCCTTAATGCAGTTGATTATCTTCAGTGGTCACAGTGATCGTGTCATGACAATCAATAACTGACAATGAAATCGATGACAATTATGGACAGCATCAATGATTGTGTAATTATTAATTAGTTGAATATAGCCTGCTATTGACACACACACATACTCAGATTCAGTTCCTGTGTTGAATGCCACTCTGTGTTGTAATCCACTGAGGGTACAAAACATTAGGAACACCTTCCTAATCTTCCTAATATTGATTGGCATCCCCTTTTTCCCTGAGAACAACCTCAATTCGTCGAGGCATGAACTCTATATAAGGTATCGAAAGAGCTCCACAGGGATGCTGGCCCATGTTGACTCCAATGCTTCCCACAGTTGTTTCAAATTGGCTGAATGTCCTTTGGGTGGTGGACCATTCTTGATACACACAGGAAACCGTTGAGTGTGGAAAAACCCAGCAGTGTTGCAGTTCTTGAGACAAACCGGAGCACCTGGCCCCGTTCAAAGGCACTTAAATCTTTTGTCTTGCCCATTCACCCTCTGAATGGCACACATACACAATCCATGTCTCAATTGTCTTACAAATCCTTCTTTAACCAGTCTCCTCCCCTTCATCTACACTGATTGAAATGGATTTAACAGGTGACATCAATAAGGGATCATAGCTTTCACCTGGTCAGTCAGTCATAGAAGGAGCAGGTGTACCTAATGTTTTTTACACTCAGTGCATATGCCATTCAGCAGACCCTTTATTCCAAACGATGTACAGTTATGCCTGCATACATTTTACATACCGGTGGTCCCGGGAATCCAACTCCTGGCATTGCAAGCGCCATGCTCTACCAACGGAGCTACAGAAGCCCTCATTGTTGTGATATTCCTAGATCTAATGCCCTGCATCTCTGTTAGATTGAGACCCTGCAAACAAAGATCAAGAACCTAAGAGAGGTTAGGGGTCACCTGAAGAAAGCCCGCCCAGAGGAGTGTGACTGCAACCACTACATGTAAGGACCAAACAACCTCTTAGGAATCCATTGTTTAATTACCAATATCCTTCCACATACTAAACGCCAGCATTAGATGCACTTACAGTGAAGATAACGGCTGTCTACCAGACTTGAAGAGGTTTACTACATGCTCATAAAGACTGATTATGTAAATATCTGTCTGTGTTTCAGCTACAAGTCTAAGTACAAGAGTAAGCTCAGGCACAAAGGAGGCAGCATTCACCCATTCAGGTAAGGGGGTGGGTTCGTGTATAAGAAAGGGACATATGCTGTTTGTGTGCTTCTGCCTGTGTAGTGATTGCATATCTACAGTGTGTATTTGAATGTGTCATTGTGTGATGTGTGTATTTCTATGTGTGTGTGACGTCATCAGGAAGGGTCAGGATAAGAAGGCGTGGTTACTGAAAGAGCAGAAGAGGAGGAAGAAGATGCGGAAGCTGCTGAAACGTCTGAGGAACAACGACACCTGTAGCATGCCTGGTCTCACCTGCTTCACCCACGACAACCAGCACTGGCAGACCGCCCCCTTCTGGACAAGTAAGAGACTACACACACACACACACACACACACACACAAACACACATACTACACTAGCATTACTGACTATTCTCTGTCTGCAGTGGGTCCGTTCTGTGCCTGCACCAGTGCCAACAACAACACCTACTGGTGTCTGAGGACCATCAACGAGACACACAACTTCCTCTTCTGCGAGTTTGCTACTGGCTTCCTGGAGTACTTTGACCTCAACACGGATCCCTACCAAGTTAGTACTCAATCCTCACCGCAAGCACTCCTCTGTAAAGATGCCTTCTAACATTCACTACTGGGGGCAAAGTGGTTGAATAGACATTGAATTGACGTCTGCGCCCAGCGGGTAGCCTGCTGCCCTGTTTCAAGATAGCAAAATGAAAATCAGCTATTATATTAGAGACGTTAGACCAGTACGGCCAGTATGAATACATTTACATTTACATTTACATTTAAGTCATTTAGCAGACGCTCTTATCCAGAGCGACTTACAAATTGGTGCATTCACCTTATGACATCCAGTGAAACACCACTTTACAATAGTGCATCTAAAATCTTTAGGGGGGGGGTAGTAAGGATTATCTATCCTATCCTTATGGATTCCTATAAAGAGGTGGGGTTTCAGTGTCTCCGGAAGTGGTGATTGACTCCGCTGTCCTGGCGTCGTAGAGGAGTTTGTTCCACCATTGGGGGCCAGAGCAGCGAACAGTTTTGACTGGGCTGAGCAACTGTACTTCCTCAGTGGTAGGGGAGCGAGCAGCCAGAGGTGGATGAACGCAGTGCCCTTGTTTTGGTGTTAGGGCCTGATCGAGCCTGGAGGTACTGAGGTCCGTTCCCCTCACAGCTCCGTAGGCAAGCACCATGGTCTTGTACGACGGATCGAGCTTCAACTGAGGACCAGTGGAGAGAGCGGAGGAGCGGGGTGACGTGAGAGAACTTGGAAGTTGAACACCAACGGGGCGCGCGTTCTGGATGAGTTGTAGGGTTTAATGGCACAGGCAGGGAGCCCGCCAACAGCGAGTCAGTAATCCAGACGGAATGACAAAAGTGCCTGGATTAGGACCTGCGCCGCTCCTGTGTGAGGCAGGTCCGTACTCTGCGGATGTTGTGAGCATGAACCTACAGGAACGGGCCACCGCCTTGATGTTAGTATGAGAACGACAGGGTGTTGTCCAGGATCACGCCAAGTCTACGCCTGGGAGGAACACAATCCCGGAGTATGTCAACCTGATGGCGAATCCATAGCCAGAGAGACAGTACTATCCCTCTCACACTGCTCTCTCTCTTCACCCACCTGCTCTCTCTCTCTCACCCACCTGGACTCTCCTCTCTCTCACCCACCTGGACATCTCTCTCTCTTCACCCACTCTCGGGACTCTCTCATCTCACCCACCTGGTTCTCCCTCACCTACTCTCTCTCTCACCCAGATCAACTCGCTCTCTCTCAACCAGACTCTCTCACCCACACCTGCAATCTCTCTCCTCACCCACGGACCTCTCTCTCCACCCAGAACACTCTCTCTCTCGTCACCCAGACTCTCTCTCTCACCAGACACTCTCTCTCTCTACACCCAGACACCTCTCTTTCTCGCACCCACCTGGACTACTCCTCTCACAACCCACCTGGACTCTCTCTCTTCTCTCACCCCAGACACTCTCTCTCCTCTGGTTTCACCCACCTGGACTCTCCTCTCTCTCTCACCCAGTACACCTCTCTTCTATCCGGACACTGTCTTCTCACCCACCCGACTTACTCTCTCTCTCTCCTCTCTCTCCCGTGTAGCTGATGAATGCTGTGACACGCTGGATCCGGAACCGTTCCTAAACCAGCTCCAGCGTTCAACTCATGGCAGCTCCCCAGCCTCGCAAGAGCCAACATAGGCATGTTAACCCCCGTACCCGCAACCTGGAGCTGGGTGAGTTCCTCACACACACACACACACACACACACACACACACACACACACACACACACACACACACACACTATGCCAGGTTGTTGTGGGTTGTGACTACAGACGAATGATCTGTTTGGCATCCTCATCACCATCATCCTCACCAGCAGACCCAAGTCATGCCTTGATTTCTGT
This sequence comes from Salvelinus sp. IW2-2015, assembly GCF_002910315.2. Lineage (NCBI taxonomy): Eukaryota > Metazoa > Chordata > Actinopteri > Salmoniformes > Salmonidae > Salvelinus > Salvelinus sp. IW2-2015. Next base: position 14,593,862 of record NC_036847.1, read on the forward strand.
TCTTGCATTACTTCTCATGTATCAGTTCTTTACCTGCAGTTTAAACAGTTACAACCTCTCCCTGTGTTTTGTTCCTTTTAATTAAGGTAAATTCAGTTGAAAACTTTTTTCTACTTATTTGAATTTCAGATAACATTTTGTTTTTAAAACGACTGCTCTTTCTAAAGCATTTAAAAGCCTCTCTTAACGAGGTCTCTGTGCCTTCATTGATAGGAATGTGTTCATATGTTTTCTAACCACTGCATTGTCTTTTCTTCAGGAGGTAAAGAGCGAAGCAGCTTTGATGAATACAGGTATCTTTACTCATTGACTTGAACACCACTCGGCACTTAACGATTTATTAGATATTAGTACTATATAATATTTATAGAAATATTCCTTAAAGATAGCACACATACTTGGTCTAGAATACATTGACAAAATACACAACACTTAGAGAATACATACAGTGCAGTTGGAAAATATTCAGACCATTCCCTTTTTTAACTTTTTGTTACGTTACAGCCTTATCCTAAAATGGATTAAATAAATAAAAAATCTACACTCAATACCCCATAATGACAAAGCAAAAACCGGCATTTAGATTTTTTTTGCAAATTTATTCAAAATAAAAAACAGAAATACCTTATTTACATAAGTATTCAGACCCTTTGATATGAGACTCGAAATTGAGCTCGGGTGCATCCTGTTTCCATTAATCATCCTTGAGATGTTTCCACAACTTGATTGGAGTCCACCTGTGGTAAATTCAATTCATTGGACATGATTTGGAAATGCACACACCTGTCTATATAAGGTCCCACAGTTGACAGTGCAGATCAGAGCAAAAACCTCAGATACAGGATTGTGTCGAGGCACAGATCTGGGGAAGGGTACCAAACATTTTTTGCAGCATTGAAGGTCCTAAAAACACAGTGGCCATCATTGTTAAATGGAAGAAGTTTGGAACCACCAAGACTCTTCCTAGAGCTGGCCGCCGGCCCAACTGAGTAATCGTGGGAGAAGGGCCTTGGTCAGGGAGGTGACCAAGAACCTGATGGTCACTCTGACAGAGCTCTGGAGTTCCTCTGTGGATATGGGAGAACCTTCCAGAGGGGCAACCATCTCTGCAGCACTCCACCAATCAGGTCTTTATGGTAGAGTGGCCAGACTGAAGCCACTCCTCAGTAAAAGGCACATGACAGCCTGCTTGGAGTTTGCCAAAAGGAACCTAAAGGACTCTCAGACCATGAGAAACAAGATTCTCTGGTCTGATGAAACCAAGATGGAAGTCTTTGGCCTGAATGCCAAGCGTCACGTCTGGAGGAAACCTGGCACCGTTCCTACGGTGAAGCATGGTGGTGGCAGCATCATGCTGTGGGGATGTGTTTCAGCAGCAGCGACTGGTAGACTAGTCAGGATCGAGGGAAAGATGAACTGATCAAAGTACAGAGAGATCCTTGATGAAAACCAGCTCCAGGGCACTCAGGATCTCAAACTGGGGCGAAGGTTCCCATTCCAACAGGACAACGACCCTAAGCACACAGCCACGACAACGCAGGAGTTGCTTCGCGACAAGGCTCTCTGAATGTCCTTGTGTGGCCCAGCCAGAGCCCTGACTTGAACCCAATTGAACCTTTCTGGAGAGACCTGAAAATAGCTGTGCAGTGAAGCTCCCCATCCAACCAGACAGAGCTTGAGAGGATCTGCATAGAACAATGGGAGAAACTCCCCATATACAGGTGTGCCAAGCTTGCAGCATCATACGCAAGAAGACTCGAGGCTGTAATCACTGCCAAAGGTGCTTCAACAAAGTACTGAGTAAAAGGTCTGAATACTTATGTAAATGTGATATTTTCTGTTTATTTTATTTTATACATTTGCAAACATTTCCAAAAACCTGTTTTTGCTTTGTCATTATGGGGTATTGTGTGTATATGAGGAAAACATATATATTTAATACATTTTAGAATGGCTGAAATGTAAAAAGTCAAGGGGTCTGAATACTTTCCAAATGCACTGTACGTGTGTGGCGAGGGTGTTTTTTGGTGTTGTGTGCAGTTTCTCTTGCTTTCCTCTGCATCTTTGCATGACAGCTGGTTTGGGGGACTGGGCACTTTTCTAACCTGGGGGTACACTGTACGTATGCTTGACTGTCTCTGCACTGCTTCTGACTGAGGTTGGGAGAGGGTTGAGGACATATTTTCCTCTGCTTGAATGGGCTGGGTAACAGTCTGTCTTATTGTCGCTTGTGCATCAGGCAATTTCAACGCAGAAAGTGGCCAAAAGTGAAGAAGCCCACCTCCAAATCACTGTGAGTTTGGACACCCCATCTGGTCCTCACGATGCCACCAGTCACCTCTAACTGAGCTTTTCTTCCTCTCTTTCCTCTCTTCCTTCTCTGTAGTTTTTTCAACTCTGGGTTCGTCCAGGCTTGCATGCTGATCTCTGCTAGTTCTAGTTAATAACCATGTCTTTCTCACTCTCCTATCTGTCTGCATGGATGTTCTGACCTGCACAGCTCTGCTCACATCTCACCCTGTCCTACTGTTTCTCACCAGTAGAGGGCGTCATCCACCCCCACCGCCCAACACATCTGCCTTCATCATCTTATCATCTCTGTCTATTGGTTGACTTTTCTTTTTTATTACGTTTCATATGGTCTCTTATAATGTCTCTTTCTGATACTCTGCTGTACATATGGCTTGTGTGTTTCGTGATTTATCTCTATAGTTGCCTGATGTGAATATCACAGCATCAACCCATTCACGTGGTGCTGACGGGAAGAGATACAGACATAACAGGTGCCAGAGGTTTACTGTGGATGACACTGTTTTTGTCTGTGTGCTTTTGTCTCATCAGAGGACAGATTTGGGAAGGCTGGGAGGGATAGGGTCCATGAGGCCAGAGTGGCCCCGCCCGAAGCGCCCACTGTGGGGGGAACGGGAATGGACTGGTCAGAACTTGAACCCTTGTACAGACTTGACGAGCACGCCTACGATCTCAAACTCAACTTCAACGTCAGCCTGGAGGACTGGGACAACTTTGGTGGGACCGTGGACAGGATGTTCACGTTGCTCGGCAACTTCAACCACCAGCCGAACGGGCGCCGCAGCAACTTGATTCCTGGGGAGGGTAGAGGAGGAAGAGACCACGCCCTGGTGTCCTCAACGGACCAATCAGCCTCAGCCATCTACCTGACCACCCTGGCCACCCCTGCTCTCCTGCTGAGAGAGGCTGGAGCCGAGGTCCTGAGGGAGGCACTGGGGCTGAATGGAGGGCCGCACCACTCTCCCTCTCCCTCTCCCTCTCCCTCTCCCTCTCCCTCATCCTCTTCCTCTCCCCTAGTTCCAGCTGAGGAGGGCAGCTCAGACTGGAACCGCGCCCCACCTCTTCTCAACCAGTTTGTGGAGGAGGGCCAGCTCACTCTGCATGAGAAGGAAGAGGATGAGGAGAGCATGGAGAGAGGTGATGAAGAGGAGAAGGAGTTGTTGAGGAGGCGGTCATCCCGGTGGAGACTGAACCATGCTCACTGTGACTGCAGTGACTTTGTTCAGGAGGCTGAGAATGGGTTGCCCGTATGACTGCTTGTAAGACCCCTTTCTCTCTCTCTGTCTCCCCTCCTCACCTGAGATTTTAGGGACACTGAACCAGCACAACCTCTGGCCTGTCCCCCACCCTGACCTCTCACCCTCTTCCTCCTTATGCCACAGCAGCACCTCCAGGCTGATATCGGGATGAGCCTGTCCCTTTAATCCAGACTGTGGCCCTCCAATGCCCCAGTCATAGCCCAGGCCAGCAGACTGCCCCCTGCTGGCCCCTTCCTGTAATACACCACCACACAACAGACTTCACAAGGAGATCCTCTAGGCTCGAACGCAGCAGCAGTACATGATTATTTTCCTAATGCAGGACTTTGCTTCGGTTTTTGTTTGTGGGGCAGGGAACAAATGGGAGAGGAAAGGAAACTTGATAGATTTTTGATATTCATTGGAATCTTTGAAAAATATTTTGTATTGTGGCCATGTGTACTTTACTTTTAGGTTTTTACTACTAGCTATATTCATTGGCGGCGATTTCATCCCACTGTGCAGCTTCAGTGTATGTGGCACATTGATTTCATGTTTTTTACCCGTGTGTTACTAATCAACATTTAAAACCCCTTAATTCTATTAAATGCAGATGATCAGTTATGAGATTGCAGCGACGCACGCACACACGCACACACACACTTTCAGTTACAGTGCAACCTGCCTTTGAGTATGGCGGCAAACATGCATGAGTGGTGGTTAGGGCTAAAGTGCAGGTAGGAACTGGGAGAGTGCCATCTCTTTTCAGTTTAATTATGTTTCTAATGAAAAACAAGAGACTTGATATTTATGCGATTCAAATATTTTGGGGAAATCATTCTCTTTTGTTTTTTCAATTTCAAAATGAGTGTTTGACATCCAGATGTTGAACAGAATAAGAGTTTTTACTAATAAGATTTCTACAGCTTGGCCTACATAAAGCTTGGTATCCATGGCATTACCTGTTATATAAACAGTCCAATCAGAGAACATGCATTTGAAGACAGTCATCTGATGTGAAWCTAACTTGTCCAGTCTCTTTGGTTAATCTGGGAGTCTTTTTATGAAGTCATCCGTCCAATACTTCATTGACATCATCAAAGGCCTTAGAGAAAGAAAGTGCGCTTGTTTTGCAAGCCGGTTTGTCCCAGAGATGGGCGGGACATAGGTTTGGCAACCCGCTCAGACCTTACAGCAAACCTGGCAGTTTATGTTGCCTAATACCACTTATGGAAACTCAGGACATGCTGGTTTGTAAAACAAGCACACCCAGTCTAGATCAGCCGTAACTTCATGGTCTAAAGACTGTGTACACGTTTCCCTTATCATGTATTGTCTGTAGAAATTAAAATAAATGGAAAAATAAATGTATTTAACGAATGTTGCATTCTTTATAACAATATATGGCTGTTACTAGTCCTTTTGTTTTCGCTATACATGGTGCTATTGCGGTCTTAACGTATATATAAAATTGCTGCATGTATTTGAATGTATGTTTTTGCAATTAATGTAAATGTTTAAATATATTTTATAATACACAGAAAACTAAAGGTTTAATTATCTATCAGACACTGCCCTCTCTACTATCTGTGCACTGTTGTTTCACACCTGTAAGTATACTCTTCTGATATGAAGATGCAAGGATCTTTCTCCCCCCCCTAATTTACCTGGAAACTGAATCTCCCCCCAGTAATGTACCATACTGTATGATGTAAAACAAGTCCCTTCTCCACCTGGAAGAAAAGAAGCAACACAACTTTTTATTAGCACTTTGAAAGGGGCTACTGTATGTGAAAGAAGGTTTTATCATAACAATGCCTTGTACAGTTAAATAGATTTATCATACATATATTTTTATTTCCTTCGGTTTACCAGTGAACAGTTGATAGCGGTAACTAGTTTGTGAATAAAGTGTTGAATGCCAAGGTTTCCTCTTCACTTCATCTGGGGTGTGTTTATTTTTCATGTTCATCTCAGTCCTGACAACTTTGATTGGGAGACTCTGTTACCAATGCCATATATGCCAATGTCTTTGTTGCACATTCATGCACTATCTAACATGTTTTTCTGGGTTCTGAATAACCACACATTTGATCTTGTTTCATATTCAGCCAGCAGGGGTCACTGGTTCTTTCAGTTTGGGAAGCCTTAATGACTAGCACATACAGTTTATAATCATGTCAGGAATTTGAAATCGCTTGACAACTGCATTGTTTTATTAGCCTAGTACATAAGCGTTCTTTCACAAACAGGTTGTTTGATGACGGACTCCACCATGCCGTGGTGTGTTTACTCTGTGTGGGCACTAGATGGGTGTATTGAATCATTTAGACACAGATCATCAGACCGCAAAATGCAGAGAGGACAGTTCAATTACAGTCCTGTAGGGATAAGACTCCACACAACCCAAAGGCATGGTGGAGTTTAGTGGAGGGGAAGGAGGGGGAAACGCCGACCGTCTGACTCACACAGACAGGGCAGGGGTGAGAGGCAGTACTCTGTGCTGTAGTTACGTGGAACTGCACATAGCTGGGAAATCTACAACACACATCTTTTTCCAACTTTTTGCGCATATAATGTGAGGAAAATGGCCGAGACAAGGTAAGCAAGTTACTATTGTACAGTGTATTGTCAATGTATGTTTTGATGAACGAAACTAGACGGATACAATTAAACAAGTTTTTTTCTGTTGATCCTCGTTACAATGTAGCCGCTATTCAATTCTGCGGATTCATGACTGTCTGCTGTGCAACAGTACAATACCGCTAATAAAACAGGGCTGAAGTAGGCTAATTGACTGGCGATGAAGTTTCAAATAGGTCAAACCTTTATAGCAAAACGTTTTGTCTCGGTTTATCTTTTCGTGCCAGAAATTTAAACGTTCACTGTATTTGAAATTCAAAGGGTATGCTATGAAAATTCATAAGAACCAACATTTGTCAAAGGCAATTCGTTATTACAGCGTAATAATATCATGTAGTCAATGAAACGCACTAAAAGTTGATAAACAGGACACTAACAAGATATAAAAACGAATGCATTGGCATAAATGTTATGGTATTTCAATAATTATTTGATTGTTCTGTATCAATACGCATTATTTATGGTTGTGGCTCTTTTTTTTCTAGACAGTATTTTTTTTTAACACACCCACTGCTCCTCGTGGGTGTGAAAAAGTAGAACCAGGCAAACCATGCCTCTGGGCAACTTCAACGTTCAAACACGGGAACTAAGGTTTTTACAATGGAATAGGTCTAATGGGTTAGTCTGGGGGAAACATGCCTGATCTTGACCGTTTGCATATCCGTGAACAGATGCTGAACGCGACAGGAGAGGGCTGGTTTGTTCCACATGTTCCAGGACCTTCTCCTTCCCTCTGGTACTGTCAGTCAATCGGCCAGTCAGTCACCCCCAATCCTGACTGCCAGGTGCCATCCTTAAAGGTCCAATGCAGCCGTTTTTATCTCAATATTAAATCATTTCTGGGTAACAATTAAATACCTTACTGTGATTGTTTTCTGTTAAAATGGTCAAAAATAAAATTATTTCTTAGAAAAGAGCAATTTCTCAAGCAATAATTTGTCAAGTACTGTAGCTGGGTTTCCATCCAATTGGCAACAGATTTTCATGCGAATACTCTCTAGTATCCGCATAAAGAAAATATGTGCATTTTCCCACCTGTGGTGTGTTCCCACCAAATGGACTTTTTGCTGATAAAAATCAGTGTGTCATGTCATAGTGCACACAAAATGTACTTTTCGATTGTACCGAATACAAATCTAAAGTTCAATATGTTTCCATCACATTTTCAACAATACCGATAGTTTTGTCACAACAACTATTGCGTTAGCAAATGTTCCTACTCTGGTCTTAGAAGGTGCTCTCTGGCTGTGCAGGTATAGTCTACACAGGATGAGATGATTGTGGATAAGAACGAGAATAGTTTTATTTGTCAAACACAGTCAAGCATCGATCATAATGTCACCAGAATAAGACCCTAGATATTTATTGGAAAGGAGCGTCAAGATCACAGTGCACTTTCATCATAATTTATTTCATCTGTAGCCTAATAAACTGCATTGTTTCCCTAGTAGTAGTGGGAGGACCACACACCATATCATCTTGTGACTCCAAGTTTACTTTGATAGGATGGTTATTATATCAATACAATACACACAATACCACATAACGACAAAGCGAAAACAGAAATAACTTATTTACATAAGTATTCAGACCCTTTGCCATTTGTCTCAAAATTGAGCTCAGGTGCATCCTGTTTCCATTGATCTTCCTTGAGATGTTTCTACAACTTGATTTGGTGCGCATTTGGTGCTCACACACCTGTCTATATAAGGTCCCACAGTTGACAGTGCATATCAGACAGCAAAAACCAAGCCACGAGGTTGAAGGAATTGTCCGTAGAGCTCAGAGACAGGATTGTGTCAAGGCACAGATCTGGGGAAGGGTACGAAAAAATATCTGATGCATTGATGGTCCCCAAGAACACAGTGGCCTCCATCATTCTTTGGTGGAGGAAGTTTGGAACCACCAAGACTCTTCCTAGAGCTGGCCACCCGGCCAAACACCACAATCGGGGGAGAAGGGCCTTGGTCAAGGAGGTGACCAAGAACCTGACGGTCACTCTGACAGAGCTCCAGAGTTCTCTGTGGAGATGGGAGAACCTTCCAGAAGGACAACCATCTCTACAGCACCACCAATCAAGCCTTTATGGTAGAGTGGTCAGACGGAAGCCACTCCTCAGTAAAAGGCACGACAGACCACTTGGGATTTTGCCAAAAAGCCACCTAAAGGACTCTCAGACCATGAGAAACAAGATTCTCTGGTCTGATGAAACCAATATTGAACTCTTTGGCCTGAATGCCAAGCGTCACATCAGGAAGAAACCTGGCACCATCCCTACGGTGAAACATGGTGGTGGCAGCATAATGCTGTGGGGATGTTTTTTAGCGGCAGGGACTGGGAGACTAGTCAGGATCAAGGGAAAGATGAACGGAGTAAAGTACAGAGATATCCTTGATGAAAACCTGCTCCAGAGCACTGAGGACCTCAGATTGGGACAAAGGTTCACCTTCCAACAGGACAATGCAGGAGTAGCTTCGGAAACAAGTCTCTGAATGTCCTTGAGTGACCCAGCCACAGCCCGGACTTGAACCCGATCGAACATCTCTGGAGAGACCTGGAAATAGCTGTGCAGCAACGCTCCCCATCCAACCTGACAGAGCTTGAGAGGATTTACAGAGAAGAATAAGAGAAACTCCCCAAATACAGGTGTGCCAAGCTTGTAGCATCATACCCAAGAAGACTTGAGGCTGTAATCGCTGCCAAAGGTGCTTCAACAAAGTACTGAGTAAAGGGTCTAAATACTTATGTAAATGTGATATTTCAGTTTTACATTTTTAATACATTTGCAAAATTTTCTACAAACCTGTTTTTGCTTTGTCATTATGGGGTATTGTGTGATGAGGAAAAATAACAATGTAATACATTTTAGAGTAAGGCTGTAAAGTAACAAAATGTGGTTAAAGTCAAGGGTTCTGAATTCTTTCCAAATGCACTGTATTTGCGCATACCGCCATTTCTAGGATAATTCATTTTACCAATCCAAAAAGATCCCACCATGTCGAATGAAAAAATGATTTGTTGGCATTTATAAAATTGTATCAAAACTTCCTGTTTCCATCACAGCTGTCCAGATTTTTGTTTTTATAAGGTAGGACTTCACAAACTGTGGATGGAAACGTGGTTAGTGTCTGTCTGTGAGTGGTCTGAGTGGGGAGGGGGAAACTGAAAACTGAAAACTAGCTGTTATTGGCAGAGAGGTTTGGAACTCTCCTTCTTATTGGTCTATTAACTAATTTACCACCTGGTGATGTCACCAGGCAGGCCAAAACTCCATCCCAACTAAACAGACAGAAATGTCCGGTCTTTTCAAACATCTGTTACAATTTCACAGTATTATTCCAACCTCATAGTGTGGAAATGTATGTAAAACAGAAAAGTCAGGTTTTTGACTGCATTGGACCTTTAGTGGAATCATGAGTGGGATGGGAGTGGACATATTTTATTCATCATTTAGCTCTTACACAGAGTCAATTAGCTATTGTTGGGCACATGTTTTAAACAATTGAATCAATTAGAAATCTAAAGATTCGGGTAGTTCAGCTTCACTTGATAGCCTGCAATCAGTTGATGTATAGTAAAGTAGTTAGAGCAGCTTGCTCTACTGAATAGAGATGCCTGTACTCTATAATCATACTTGAAGTGAGTCCAAGTTACACATTGTGAAGACACTGAGCAAATGAAGGCAATGGAAGCATAACCTATGTTTTATTGTGGTATGGAAAATCCAAAGTTGGATTGTGGTCCGATTTTAATTATCAGTTTGTTGTCTTGAATCTTGTCAGATGTTCCTACAAATTGCTTGGTTTTGTTGCCAAAGTTTAAACACCAAGCACTATTGCATGTTCCAATTTGCTATTACTATTATATAAAGTATTCATGTACTATATTTCCGTCTTCGTTTTCCACTGCTATTCTGTGGAGAGAGTGTGCATGCGTGCGTGGGAAAGGGACAGGTGCTTATCCCCCCCCCACACTCTACCCATGGTTATCCCGGGTGAGCTGAAACAAATAGCGTTAGGTTCCGACGTCTTTAGTCACTCACACACCCTCCACCAGTTGTGTTTATCCATCATTAAACATCTGAAAGTTGTTAGCTGAGTAAAGCTATTCTATAATATAGACAAAAATCATCTTTACTTGGATGTACCGTTATGGCTGAAGAAAACATCTCATGGGCTTTTATAATGGCCTTGTACTTGTGTAATATACGGTGCATTCGGAAACTATTCAGACCCCTTGACTTTTTCCACATTTTGTTACATTATAGCCTTATTCTAAAATGTATTAAATCATTTTTTCCCTCATCAATCTACACACAATACCCCATAATGACAAAACAAAAACAGGTTTTTAGAAATGTTTGCTCATTTATTACAGAAAAATGAAATGGAAATATCACATTTACATAAGTATTCAGACCCTTTACTCAGTACTTTGTTGAAGCACCTTTGGCAGCGATTACAGACTCAAGCCTTCTTGGGTATGACGCTACAAGCTTGGCACACCAGTATTTGGAGAGTTTTTCCCATTCTTCTCTGCAGATCCTCTCAAGCTCTGTCAGGTTGGATGGGGAGCGTTGCTGCACAGCTATTTGCAAGTCTCTCCAGAGATGTTCGATCGGGAGCAGGTTTTCATCAAGGATCTCTCTGTACTTTGCTCCGGTCATCTTTGCCTCGATCCTGACTAGTCTCCCAGTCCCTGCCTCTGAAAAACATCCCCACAGCATGATGTTGCCACCACCATGCTTCACCGTTGGGATGGTGCCAGGTTTCCTCCTTATGTGACGCTTAGCATGTGGACAATCCCTTCGACCTCATGGCTTGGTTTTTGCTCTGACGTGCACTGTCAACTGTGGGACCTTATATAGACAAGTTTGTGTTAATTCGAAATGACACAACGACAAGGTTCCAGTTTAACAAAGTTTACTCTACTAAATGAACACACTACAAGGTAGCCATTACACTCAAGGCTAGGTCCAACAACGACCAGACTTCCTGCGCATGCGCACTCTTGACTGAGTGATAGCCCCGTAATCACAGAAATATAGGGATACTTAAAACATGAACTTAACAGTTTGTGCCTTTCCAAATCATGTCCAATCAATTTCATTTACCACAGGTGGACTCCAATCAAGTTGTAGAAACATCTCAAGGAGGATCAATGGAAACAGGACGCACCTGAGCTCAATTTCGAGTCTCAAATCAAAGGGACTGAATACTTATGTAAATAAAATATTTCTGTTTTTAAAAAATTTCTGCAAACCTGTTTTTGCTTTGTCATTATGGGGTATTGTGTGTAGATTGCTGAGGATTTTATATTTATTGAATCCATGTTAGAATAAGGCTGTAACATAACACAAGTCAAAGGGTCTGAATACTTTCCGTAGGCACTGTAGTTGGTATTGTGATTACTACTGGCTAAGGCCACTGCTGTTGTAGATTTGTTGTAATGGCTTTCTCTCTTCCGGTGCTCCTCTCCATTCACCTGTCTCTCCACTCTTTCCTTTCACCAATGTTCTGTGAGCCCAGGCACGCCAGGCATGTGGGACTGTTTTTACTGGTCAGGGTCAGTTTGTGCTGACTGGGAGTTTGGGCCGAAAAGCTGCATTGTTGGGCCACTGACTGCCGGATGAACCGGAGGGAGCTAACCATTGTGGACATCATCAATGACCATTTTAGATGTTGTCAAAAAAAACTTCAGTCTTCCACAGCTGAGTCGGTGTGTAGTAAGATGGTTGTTGTTGGTTGGTTGATGGAAAGTAACTGTTTGCGTGCACGTTACTTTATGTGTATTTGTGCGGTTGTTTCCATTGTTGTTGTATACCTGTAGGCTACAATAGGTTTGAGTTAGCACGGTTAAACTGTGAACCCCATAGTTCTTGGATGAGAACGGGCAGGGAGGGTCAGTAAGAGGGTCCCCCAGGCATGGTAGGGTGTGTCCAGACAGGCCTCATAGACTAGATGTAACATCGTGAACCTAAATCCGGGACACGTTTGATGTGTTTACATAAGACAGAAAGTTACTTAAGGCAAAAACAAAAGTAGTGTAGTTGGCCGGGGTGGATGGGTTTTTGTATAACACAAAAGTCTAGCAATCGAAAGGTTGGACAAAGTTAGTATTTTAGCTAATTAGCAACTTTGCAACTACTTACTACTTTTTAGCAACTTTTCAACTGCTTAGCATGTTAGCTAACCCTTCCCCTAACCTTAACCCTTTAACCTAACTCCTAATCCTAACCTTAACCCCTAACCACTAGCCTAGCTAATGTTAGCCACCTAGTTAACGTTAGCCACCTAGCTAACTTTAGCCAAAACAAATTGGAATTCGTAACATAATCATATGTTTTGCAAATTCGGAACATATTGTATAAATTGCAATTCGTAACATATCATAGTGTGCGGGTTTCTAAATTTTTCTCATCGTAACATATCATATGAAATGGATGATGGACATCCACAAATTAATACATACCATACGAAACGTAACATATTATACTAATTGTAGTGTCACAAATGTCATTTATTATGTTACGTCTTTGCCTGAGTCCACGTTGGTGTGTCAGTGCAGAGACCTTCTTTACTGGGGTGGTTTGGTGCTGTCTGAATAATACACCTCTGTGGGGATGGAGATTGCCTGGCTACCCAGACTCCTTGCTCCGGCCAAACGCTACGCTACACAGACGTTAGTTTCTTCTCCGCAATGAGTCTGAATCTGAGTACCTCCCTGACCCTTCACCGAACGCAAACACATTAGGGGTCGTCGGATTGGTCCAGAAATCAATGGGTTGGGCCAGAGCCAGAACACACGTGGGTAAAGCGGCGGTTGGAAAATTCGCAATTGGCTTTGATACTCTGATTGGTTAGAGACGATCCAATCGCTGATGACTTTGTTTTGTACAACACCTCTCGTGCCCTTCATCACCAGAAGCGACTTCAATGATGGCAGTCTCAGACTAAAGTATGTGGCAACCAACAGAGCAGCGGAAAGAATTTAGTGTGAGTCAGGGAGACACTCCTCTCATCTCCAGAGCTGTAAGGATGTCTGTCCGAGCTGCCCAGGCCATTAATTAATGATACGGGACTGCTACACACTACAGGCCATTCAACCACCAGTGTCAGAGCACTTCTAAGACCTGACATGTAAGTTAGTCATGACTTTGTAACAACACAAGACAATCTAAAGCAACATCTACGGATTAACTGGTTAAGCAACATTGTCAACAATAATATGAAACAACAGTCTAACATTTTGGTCACTCAGGCTTCCGAGTGGCGCAGCAGTCTAAGGCCCTGCATCTCAGTGCTAGAGGTATCACTACAGACTCTGGTTCAATTCCAGGCTGTATCACAACCGGCCGTGATTGGGAGTCCCATAGGGCGGTGCACAGTTAGCCCAGCGTCGTTAGGGTTTGGCCGGGGTAGGCCGTCATTGTAAATAAGAATTTGTTCTTAATTGACTTGCCTAGTTAAATAAAGGTAAAATAATACTAAATAAAATATCAGATGAAAGGCCTGGGTCAAACATAGAATTGAACCCTGAACGGAACTCCAAGAGCCTGGTCAGACCAAGTTTCTGTAGTGTATCTACACTCTTAGAAAAAAAGGTTCTATCTAAATGCTTTGAATGACCTTTTTGGTTCCATTTAGAACCCTTTTGGTTCCAGGTAGAACCCTTTTGGGTTCAATACAGAACCCTCTCCACAGAGGGTTCTACATGGAACCCAAAAGGGTTCTACCTGGAACGCAAAAGGTTTCCACCTGGAACCAAAAAGGGTTAGAAGAACTGTTACCATTCACCTCATGGACTGGCCACCCTTCAGAGCCTGGTTCATCTCTCACCGTCTTCCTAGGTTCCTGCCTTCCAGTGAGTTTTTCCTAGCCACTATGTTTCTGCCTCTGCATTGCTTGCTCTTTGGGGTTTTAGGCTAGGTTTCTGTAAACCACTTTGTGACAACTGCTAATGTAAAAAGAGCTTAATAAAATACATTTGATACATGTCAATATTCCAGATTGGAAAACCCCCAGCAACCAACACTGGGGATAACGTTACTCTAATGACTAGTTATTTCCAGAAACCTATCAGTTGCCTTAACATTCCCCAAATACTCCTCCAGTCCAAACCTCTTGGCTCCTCTCCCTTTCTGTTTGGTTTCACCACTACCCAGTAGGTGGTTGTCTGGAAATAACTCACAGTATTTAACTGGTCTAACTGGCCCGTACCCCTGGCGTGGTGGTCCTTGGGACTGGGTCCCAGAGTAGTAGTCTGTAAAAACGCCTGCTCATTAAGATGGGCAGAGATGGCCCGGTTTCAGTGTTTTAGGTCATTACCACAGCCAAGCCTTGATGTGCTACATTGACTTTACTCCTGGGCCATGACTGAAAGACCCATACCAGGAATGTTTACAAAAGTAATGCTTTTAAATTGATGGTAATTTATGCTGTATACATTTAGTGTTTTTGCAATTCCTGATCTTGTTTTTCTTCCAATGGGTTGGCAGTTGGCTCCAAGCCCTTCGAGTGATGACGAATAGGCTATACACCTGTAGATGATGTGATTACTTACCTGCCTGCTTCCTTGTGACTACTCAAAGTACAAAGCAACATTTGAAAAGTTTGGTGTAACGGAAGGATCAGAGGAAAGCTTCTGTTGTCAACCTTGCATCTATCTCCTGTGCTAATTTATTGGGGTATTTGTGATTTTGGAGAAGAGGTTGGAGGGGAGGAGACTTTCTCACAGTTGGTGTTGGATCAGTACTCTTCTGCAACAAATCTCAGACGAACTTTAGAGTCATTGACATCTCCATGGTAACAGTGTTTGGAGTGACGGCTGGCTGGGTAGAGGTGTTGACAGAGACCTAGTGTCAGGGACTAGGAGGGCTGTTGATAGGCATTGTGTTGATGTGTTCTGCTGTTTGCTGATTAAAGCCTCCTTTTGCTCCTGTAAACACAGTCATCCCTCACAACACCATGAGAAACCATGTCACACAAGACAGACTTCTTCTCTCCTCCATTCAGCCCCAAGTCTGTCTTCTCCTGTCTCCAGAAGCTTGCAAAATCATCTTTGACCATTTACAGTTGCCTGGTCAGAACAAGACTTCTACTGAAGGGTTCATGGTTTAGCCATTTCCCATGAATAATCGGCCTACGGTTTATCACCTGCCAGATTCACAAAAGGCTCTTCAAGGAGGGATTTTCTTTTTATGTGTCAGAGTGTTTGCATACAGCCACACACACACATTCACACACACAATTACATGGGTCTGTGACTAACCTTGTATTTACCCTGGAGTCAAACAGCTCAGTCAACACAGTGGTGTAGCCCAGGTCAGCATGCAAGGCACCATGCCTCTCAGTCTGAATGTAGTGGCTTGTTTTCCCCTCTCACAGTGGAAACTCTGGATATTCCTTTGTCTCTTAATCACCTGGTCAATGTTGCAGTAAAAAGGGTCCCCCATGACCCAGGCCCAGCAGACTGACCGGGGCGGGAGGATCAGCTTGCAGGATGGAAAAAGGCTCAGTGGTGGGCACCACAGTGTCCAGCCTGCCTCAGCCCAAACAGCCTTTCCTTTCCTGTGCTGAACCGGTGCTTGGCTGCTGGTGTGTGTGTGTGTGTGTGTGTGTGTGTGTGTGTGTGTGTGTGTGTGTGTGTGTGGCTGTGTGTGTGTGGTGTGTGTGTGTGTGTGTGTGTGTGTGTGTGTGTGTGTGTGTGTGTGTGTGTGTGTGTGTGTGTGTGTGTATGATGGTTAGAGCGGGTATAGGTTGGGTGAGACAGACAGATACAAAACAGTGACCACCTGTCAATATATCCCACAGGTGGTTAATTACACCCTGTCTCTACCAGCAGGTCTTTTAGTCTTTGTGTGTAAGTGTGTGTGTGTGTTATGGATGTGACAGTGGGTGATGGAGAGGGTCGTGGTATTGCAGCTGTTCTGGTTGTCCTGATGTTTGCACGTGCTAACCTCTGTGTAACCCAGGACCTGACTGGGGCCCTGTGTCTCCCAGGGGAGGGCCCCTAAGGACGGTCATTAGTAGAGTGGATGTGGGCCTGACGCCTAAAGGAGAAGGCCAGTGGAAATGAAGGATAATCTCTGCCATTGTCTGGGTTAATGAGTGCTGGGAGCTGCTGCTCAGGAATGCCCATGGTCCATCCATCCATGCTTTTGTTTAATGGATCCCAGACTAAGGGCTGGGAAAATCCACTAAGAAGAGGTATGATTAACCTACAGTAGAGCCTAGAGAATGAGGAAGAATGGGCAATCTGAAGATGGTTGTGATCAGTGGCGATGCTCAGCAGTATCAACGTTCACCAGAGTAGCGGTAGTCACTAGGAGTGACAGGAGATGCTCTTAAGTCTTTGCTCTACAAATCTCCTTTCAGGAGGAGGGCCATTGGAACATTGGAGGACGTAGGAGTGAGCTACTCCGCACGCACACACACACACTGCCGCTACTTCAATCAAATCATGTCCCTGGGAGCTCGTTCAGGACACTTGTAAGATCAAAGCAGCAGAATACTTTTAACTCTACAGATTAGTTTAAAAAGTATCAGGATGCAAATTACCTGCAATTAGGCCTAATTAAAACCATAACTATTATGCAAATCATGACTGTTGGGGAAATGAATAATGGGACAATTATATTCAGAAAACAGAAAAACAACGGAAAACCTCATTTTACGAATTAAACTTCATTGCCAGTAACAGAATAAAATTGCGGCATTGACTGGTGTTCACAGTATGCCTGCACACAGACTAGAGGTCGACCGATTAGGAGTTTTCAACGCCGATACCAATACCGATTATTGGAGGACCAAAAAAGCCGATACCGATTAATCGGCCGTTTTTTTTGTTTTTTTTTGTAATAATGACAATTACAACAATACTGAATGAACACTTATTTTAACTTAATATAATACATCAATAAAATCAATTTAGCCTCAAATAAATAGTGAAACATGTTCAATTTGGTTTAAATATTCTAAAAACAAAGTGTTGGAGAAGAAAGCAAAAGTGCAATATGTGCCATGTAAGAAAGCTAACGTTTAAGTTCCTTGCTCAGAACATGAGAACATATGAAAGCTGGTGGTTCCTTTTAACATGAGTCTTCAATATTCCCAGGTAAGAAGTTTTAGGTTGTAGTTATTATAGGAATTATAGGACTATTTCTCTCTATACCATTTGTATTTCATATACCTTTGACTATTGGATGTTCTTATAGGCACTTTAGTTTTGCTAGTGTAACAGTATAGCTTCCATCCGTCTCCTCGCTCCTACCTGGGCTCGAACCAGGAACACAACAACAACATCCACCCTCGAAGCAGCGTTACCCATGCAGAGCAAGGGGAATAACTACTCCAAGTCTCAGCGCGAGTGACGTTTGAAACGCTATTAGCGTGCACCCAGCTAACTAGCTAGCCATTTCACATCGGTTACACCAGCCTAATCTCGGGAGTTGATAGGCTTGAAGTTATAAACAGTGCAATGCTTGAAGCACAACGAAGAGCTGCTGGCAAAACGCACGAAAGTGCTGTTTGAATGAATGCTTACGAGCCTGCTGCTGCCTACCACCGCTCAGTCAGACTGCTCTATCAAATCATAGACTTAGTTATAACATAATAACACACAGAAATACGACATTAATATGGTCGAATCCGGAAACTATCATCTGGAAAACAAGACCTTTATTCTTTCAGTGAAATACGGAACCGTTCCGTATTTTATCTAACGGGTGGCATCCAAAAGTCTAAATATTCCTGTTACATTGCACATCCTTCAATGTTATGTCATAATTACGTCAAATTCTGGCAAATTAGGCGGCCCAAACTGTTTCATATACACTGACTCTGCGTGCAATGAACGCAAGAGAAGTGACACAATTTCACCTGGTTAATATTGCCTGCTAACCTGGATTTCTTTTAGCTAAATATGCAGGTTTAAAAATATATACTTGTGTATTGATTTTAAGAAAGGCATTGATGTTTATGGTTAAGTACACATTGGAGCAATGACAGTCATTGATTGATTGTTTTTTATAAGATAAGTTTAATGCTAGCTAGCAACTTACCTTGGCTTACTGCATTCACGTAACAGGCAGGCTCCTCGTGAAGTGCAATGTAATCAGGTGGTTAGAGCGTTGGACTAGTTAACTGTAAGGTTGCAAGATTGAATCCCCCGAGCTGACAAGGTAAAAATCTGTCGTTCTGCCCCTGAACGAGGCAGTTAACCCACCGTTCCTAGGCCGTCATTGAAAATAAGAATGTGTTCTTAACTGACTTGCCTAGTTAAATAACGATAAAATAAAGGTTTAATTTTTTTTTAACCAATTTCCGATTGTTGTGAAAACTTGAAATCGTCCCTAATTAATCGGCCATTCCGATTAATTGGTCGAACTCTAACACAGACAGACTTATAGTTGTGTGTGTGTTGGAGGGTGTTGGTGTGATGTGGGGGGTCTTTAAAGAGCAGAGCAAAGAGGACGTAACTTTAGCTGTTTGGAACAGATGAGCTGGCTGTGTCCAGTCAGTCAGCCAATGGGTTTGTGGTGATAGGATCACTGGCACCAGCAGCTCTCAGACCACTGGAAACCTGCCAGACTCTCTCTCTCTCTCTCTCTCTATAGAACAGACACCATGAGGACATTCACCCTTACCCGTCACTCCCTTTATATACCTAACCACCCCCACCCTTTTCTCTTTAGTGTCTGCTATTTGTATTTGTATGTATTATGGATCCCCATTAACTGATGCCAAGACAGCAGCTACTCTTCCTGGGGTCCAGCAACATTAAGGCAGTTGTATACCATTTTAAAAACATTACAATACATTTCACAACAGATTAATATGTTTGGGCAATGACAGTTTACTATCCAGGTTTACTCCAAGCAATTTAGTCACCTCAACTTTCTCAATTTCCACATTATGCCTTACAATATTTAGTTGAGATTTAGGGTTTAGCGAATGCTTTTAGTTTTTGAAATGTTTAGTACTAACTTATTAGTTAGTGATTTTACTTGCTGTGGTAGCTGACGTGTATAGTGTGGAGTCATCAGCATACATAGACACACAGGCTTTACTCAGAGCCAGAGGCAGGTCATTAGTAAAAATTGAAAAAAGTAATGGGCCTAGACAGCTGCCCTGGGGAATTCCTGATTTTACCTGGAGTATGTTGGAGAGGTTTCCATTAAAGAACACGCTCTGTGTTCTGTTAAACAGGTAACTCTCGATCCACAATATAGCAGGGGATGTAGGGGATGCCACAACACATACATTTTTTCCAGCAGCTGATTATGATCAATAATGTCAAAAGCTGCACTGAAGTCGAACAAAAAAGCTCCCACAATCTTTTTATTATCAATTTCTCTCAGCCAATCATGTCATTTGTGTAAGTGTCGTACATGTTGAATGCCCTTCCATGTAAGTGTGCTGAAAATCTGTTGTTAATTTGTTTACTGTGAAATAGCATTAATTCTGGTCAAACATAATTTTTTTCAAAAGTTTACTTAGGATTGGTAACAAGCTGATTGGTCGACTGTTTGAGCCAGTAAAGGGTGCTTTGCTGTTCTTGGGTAGAGGAATGACTTTTGCTCACACTTTCCTGTAGGCTTAGATTGAATAGATGACAAATAGGAGTGGCAATATAGTCCGCTATCATCCTCAGTCATTTTACATCCAAGTTGTCAGACCCAGGTGGCTTGTCATTGTTGATTGACTATAATCATTTTCCCACCGCTTCCACACTCACTTTACAGAATTCAAAATTACTGTGCTTGTCTTTCATAATTTGGTCAGTTATGCATGTGTAGATTCAGACGTTTGTTAATCTTGCCAATTCAAAAACCATTAAAGTAGTTGGTAATATCAGTGGGTTTTGTGATGAATGAGCCATCTGATACAATGAATGATGGAGCCGAGTTTGCCTTTTTGCCCAAAATGTAATTGAAGGTGCTCCAAAGCTTTTTACTATCATTATTTATGTATCTTTTATGTCTTTGTTTCATAGTATAGTTTCTGCTTCTTTTTGTTCAGTTCAGTCACATGATTTCTAAATTTACAGTACGTTTGCCAATCGGCTGTGCAGTCAGACTTATTTGCCATTCCTTTTGCCTCATCCCGCTCAACCATACCGTTTTAAAATCCTCATCAATCCACGGGGATTTAACAGTTTTTACAGTCACTTACTTAATGGGTGCATGCTTATTAGTAACTGGAATAAGCAATTTCATAAATGTGTCAAGTGCAGCGTCTGGTTGCCGCTCATTACACACCACCGTCCAGCAAATATATTTGACATTTTCAACATAGGAATCAAGACAAAACTTGACCACTTATACACGATATTAGGCTTATAAATGCTATTTATATATTCATATCCACATATCCTCCTGTTAGTGTCTCCTCTCCAGACTCAGCAGCAGCAAACAACCTGTGGGAATGTGTGCACGGTGGAGAGTATGTTGAGGCCATACGCATCCATCTCTGTGTGTTTTGTTGAGTAAAGACCCTGTAGAGGTAAGCAGAGTAACAGAAGTAAGAGAGAGAGGGGGGGGGAGAAGGAGAGAGGGGGGTGGGGGCAGAGAGAGAGAGAGAGAAGAGATTGACAGCGTTAATAAGCCTGTTTTCTGTCCACCTCTTTGAGAGAAAAGCCTCTTTCAGGTTCCCCACCTCATCCTCAGACCCCAGGGTCACAAATGGAGTGTTGAGTTAACTGAACACACAGGGAGACCATCACAGAGTAGAAGAAAAGACCCATTATAGTTGTCAGGGCTCCTAGTTATGTGCACACACACACCGCTGCCTGGTCCTGACAGAGTGTGTAGACACACGGCTGGCGTCAAGGCTGCCGGGTGCTGGGTCCTGACTAAGTAAACACACAGGCAGTGTTCTGGGGGCGTAAGTGGCTGTGGTGACCAAATGCCACGGCTCTCACAGATGGTACGCCGTCTATTTACCCTCTCAGCGCTGCCACAAACACACAGAGGGCAAGAGAGAGAGGGACCAACTAACAAAAGGGACAATATTGTTTTTCACCCCCCTGCTTCCACCATTTAAATGAATGCTTTCCTCGCCTCCCATACCATCTCCTCCTCATCCTTCCCCTCCTCTCTACTGTTTCTCTTTCATTGTTCTTCTTTTCTGTTTTCAGTGCCCCCCTGTGGGTCATGTCTTTTATTTCTACCCCCTCTAAGCGTCCTCAGAACAGAACTGAACTGAGCGGAGTGGTTGGTTGGTAGAACATCCACAGTGTAGCTGGTCCTCTGGGCCTTACCACGGTCTGCTTTGTAGAACACTCAGTGTCTCGGGAACTGTGCTGTTATTCCACAGGGATATGAACATGTCTCAGCTCTCCGGAGCACTTGGGAATAATGTCGGAGCCGTAGGGCTAACGCTAGGCTAATTAGACCTTTTTCCCAAATGACTATTACTGGAGAATAAAGTGGCCCAGTGCTGACTCTACGTATCATGTTTGTGAGCCGGTGTGTCAGTCACATACATACAAGTGTGTTAGCATGTGTGTTTCTCTTACCATTTACCAGGGTGTGTACATTCTAAGTGTATGGATATTTAAGAGGGACTGAAGTAGAACATGTGAATCAGATTGTTGTCTAGAGTGTAGCTTAGCTGATTATAGAGCACGTTAAAGATCTGATAGACACTGCTTCAGATGACTTGTGAGCATGGCTTCAGGGTGGAACCTTTAACGTGTGTGTGTGGTGTGTGTGGTGTGTGTGTGTGTGTGTGTGTGTGTGTGTGTGTGTGTGTGTGTGTGTGTGTGTGTGTGTGTGGTGCGTGTGCGTGCGTGCGTGGCGTGCGTGCGTGCGTGCGTGCGTGCGTGCGTGCGTGCGTGCGTGCGTGCGTGCCGTGGTGTGTGGATAGATCGTCTCCAGAAGAGTGGATGAAGCTAGGGGGCTCATCTGGTATTAGAAGTACATAGATAAGAGGTGCCATATTTCTCCGGCAGGAATGACTAAAGTGTTTTGGCAGATTTAGAAGCTGGCTTCTCAAATCTCTGGTTCTCTTTGCAGTGAAGAAAGGAAAGTGAGCCTCTGAACAGGCTAGGACGGCAGAAAGACGACACATGGGTGTGCTGCTAGAAAAAAACACATTTTCTCTGTGATTCAAAGTTTGAAACATTGGCTTGCTACTTTTTCTCCACTTCCTCCAAGCAAGAAGAGAGAGAGCAGGAGAGAGAGAGAGCAGAGAGAGAGAGAGCAGAGGAGAGAGAGAGAGGAGAGAGAGAGAGAGCAGAGGAGAGAGAGAGGAGAGAGAGCAGAGAGAAAGAGAAAGCTGATGCAGGTGGGATGACCTGCAGGTTTTTGGCAATCCACCACTTGATACATCCCGTTGTCTCTCTCTCTTCTCTCTCTCTCTCTCTTCTCTCTTCTCTCTCTCTCTCTCTCTCCTCTCCCTCTCTCTCTCTCGTCTCTCTCTCTCTCTGCTCTTCTCTCTCTTCTCTCTCCTCTCTCTCCCTCTCTCCTCTCTCTCTCTCTCTCTCCTCTCTCTCCCTCTCTCTCTCCCTCCCTCCCTCCCTCCCTCCCTCCCTCCTCCTCCCTCTCCCCTT
>NC_036847.1:14616631-14618978 GCF_002910315.2 Salvelinus sp. IW2-2015
TTTCTTCTCCTCTCCTCTTCTCTTCCACTTCTCATCATTACCCCTCTTCTCTTACTCTCTCTCTTATTCTTCCTCTTCTCTCCTCCTCTCTCTCTCTCTCTCTCTCATCTCTCTCCCTTCCTACTCTCTTCTCCTCCCCTCCCTCCCTCCTCCCCTCCCTCCATCTCCCTCCCTCCCCTCCTTCCCCTTAATACACCAGATACACAAACAGACACAGCAGCAGAGGTTGCTTGGGGACATAGTGCTTCCCATCCAAGTCATGTACAGGATCCGTCAGGGTTAATTCATTCTCCATGCATCCAGAAAAGGTCACAACCTGACTGATGCATTCTGCCCTGCCTCGTGTATACGCACACAGCCTGAAAACACACATATCCACTTGCACGAACACACTGAATGGCAAAGACAGGTGTTCTTGTTCATTTATCTGACATCACAAGAAGAAAGGAAGCATAGTTTTGGCTCCCATTTCAGAGAGACTTTCCCTTTTAACCCATTGAGAGAGACAGGGCAAACAGGAGGGAGGAGGGAGAGAAAGAGAGAAGGAGAGAGAGAGGAGGGGGGGCATTGAAGATCAGTCCTCAACTCTGTATGAGGCTCAACTGAGGGTAATGGGCTTGTTTCATTTGGTTTCTGCATCACATCAGTCAGTTTAGACAGCAGCACCCTACAGTGATCAGACACAGATCCCTCTCAAAGCCAAGGCTGCCGAATCAGACGCCTCAGGGGGCATTCTGGAACACAGAGAGCGAGACCAAACAGCCAGACAGATTGTAGAGGTTCCGTGTCTCATCACACACTACCTGCACAGAGTGTACATTATACACTGTAAGAGGTAGACTTATTAACATGAATTGAAGTGATAGACTGAGCATTGAGCCATCAGGCCAGGCAGCTGCAGTGAGAGGGTGAGATGTTTAGTTCTAGCATCCCTCTTGTCTGCCTCCTCCTCCTCCTCCACAAAGAGGGACAGCCCACACAGTACGTTGTTGGGGAAACCAGGGGGGTGGTTAGCGAGAGAGGACCAAACGGCTGTTGATTTGATCCCCTCTCAGATCTGAACCACAGCCGGTGTGCCCTGGAGCACAACACTCAAGACGACCCACCACGTCAGTAGCACAGCCCTGCATTCAGACAGACAGCATTAGCCCCTTGGCTCTGGGTGGCAGAGAAGCCTCTGTGTTGATTCCTGTGTGAGGTGCTGGATGGGGAAGACAGGGTGCAGAATGCCAGGAGAAGTACTGCTGGGAGGGAGCGGGCCCTGGCCTGGCCTGGCTGGGACACACTCAGACACACTGGTTCTGTTGGCTTTGGGCAGGACAGTGGATAGTATGCTGGGCAGAGTTTAGAAATGGGTCATTATTACTGGGAGATGGAAGCCTCTGAGGAGAAGGACGGTGTGTCTGTAGGGACTGGATATGAGTAACAACTTGATGTAAACACACACAACCAAAGGAGCGTTATTTATTTATTTTATTTAACTAGGCAAGTCAGTTAAGAAAAATGTGTTATTTACAATGACGGCCTACCCCGGGCCAAACCCTAACCCGGACGACGCTGGGCCAATTGTGCGCCGGCCTATGGGACTCCCAATCATGGGAGTCCCATAGGCCGGTTGTGATACATCCTGGAATCTAACCAGGGTCCGTAGGGACACCTCTAGCACTGAGATGCAGTGTCTTAGACCGCTGCGCCACTCGGGGGCCGGAGAAGGACCTCTGTCTATAACTACTGCTACAGTATTTCGGGTCAAATATTCACATACACACACACGTAATAAAAACATGCGTTGATGTCAGCTGGAATGTTGTCCAAAGTGTGAGTTCTGTGGGCGTGTTTCAGGTAGGACTCACCTCTGAACGTCTCTTCTGGGCTGCTGTCTCTCTAAGGCGCTGCCTGGCTTTACTCTTTGTGAGGCTCTAGTTTGATCTGCTGGGTATAGTCTTGTGTAATTTACCTGAGAGAGCAGTATAGTCCTGTGTGTTATTTACCTGAGAGAGCAGTATATAGTCTGTGTTATTTACCTGAGAGAGCAGTATAGCTCCTGTGTTTATTTACCTGAGAGAGCAGTAAAGTCTGTGTTATTTACCTGAAGAGAGCAGTATAGGTCTGTGTTATTTACTGGGACGTACATGCTAGAGAGAGCACAGTATAGTCTGTGTTATTTACCTGAGAGAGCAGTAATAGTCCTGTGTTATTTACCTGAGAGAGCATATAGTCGTGTTATTACCTGAGGAGATATAGTCCTGTGTTATTATCCTGAGGAGAGCAGTAATCCGTTGTGTTATTTACCTGAGAGGAGCAGTATAGTCCTGTGTTATTTACCGATGAGAGCCAGTATCGAGTC
>NC_036847.1:14620543-14626707 GCF_002910315.2 Salvelinus sp. IW2-2015
TGAAAAAGTGGGTTCTGTGTTGTGTTGTGTGTGTGTGTGTGTGTGTGGTGGTGTGTGTGTGTGTGTGTGTGTGTGTGTGGTTGTGTGTGTGTGTTGTGTGTGTGTGTTGTGTGTGTGTGTGTGTGTGTGTGTGTGTGTGTGTGTGTGGTTTTGTGTGTGTGTGTGTCACTAAACAGCAGCAGCGGTATTGCATCGTGGCAGGACTTTGACCCCTGACCTTGAGGAGATAATCCCTGCTATAACCGCCATCGTCATGGTTACTCTGGCCGATGTTTTAACCCCATCAAACACTGAAACATAAACCCTATCCATGACTGCCTTTTTATAGCGCATGGATTTCCAACAATTATACACAGGTCATATCTTCCATAGCAGGCGTGTGTATATATATATAGGCCATGATGGACTCAGAGAAATGGAAAATTGGCATGTAGTTTGGCCCCGGAGATTTGGTTGGCTACTGGTTTTATTCCATGAGCTCTACCACCCAAACAATAAACAACCGTATTCTACATAGACGTAGTGCAAAGACAATACATCATTAAGGCTGCTGCTCCGCCTGGCCGGGTAAACATCTGCTACAGTACTTGAGTGTGCTGACGGCCGATAGTGACAAGATCTCATATTAGAACAAGGCCATAAGATCCTTTGCTTTTGAAACACACCATAATATAAGAGAGAGACGAGAGACGGGGAGAGAGAGAGAGACGGAGAGAGAGAGAGAAGACGAGGAGAAAGAGAAGACGGAGAGAGAGAGACGGAGAGAGAGAGAATGGGAGAGAGAGAGAGAGACGGGGAGAGAGAGACGGGAGAGAGAGAGAGAACGGGAGAGAGAGAGAGGAAGTTGGGAGACAGACAGAATGTCTTAAGAAACTTGGAATCAGTCCTCTGGCTTGATGACACAGGTGCCACATGTTTTTGAGTCTTTGTCTCTGGGTTGCTGGCTGTTGTATTTTTTAGTTTTCCTGCCCTGTATAGGCAGTCCTTTGACCCCACTGGGGAGCTGCACAATGAGCTGCAAGAAACAAGGCTGAATATAGGGCCAGTCAGTCAAACAACGCCTCCTCTCCTCCTGCTGCCCAGGGACCATGCTAGTGTGTGTGTGTGACAATATTACCAAATGTGGTGTGAACCCTCTACCTCTAGCATGTTCCTCTGTTGGTGTTTGCCTGTTGCTACTGATGTCGTTTGTGTCCCTGTGTGTGCGTAGCTGCTCGTGTGTGTGTTCAGTTGCGTTGGTTGTGTGTGGTCGTTGATGTGGTGTGATGTTGGCGCTGCCTCTGCCTCCTCCCTGACTGTGTGGTGTGTCTGATGTGTGCTGTTCGTCATGGCTGCGTTGCTGTGTGTGATGAACCTAAACCTACTGCTCCTCTCTGACTGTGTGTCTCTTACCCTCAAACTCAAACCCTGTGCTGGCTCCTCTCTTTCACTTGTCCTCTACCTCACTTTAACCCTTGCTGTGTGTGTGTGCTACCGTGTGTGTGTACTTAGAGCTCCTGTTTACCAGAGGGTCCTCAAGTGCATATAATCCAGGGGCCATGGACTCCCTATTCCCACTGCCCTCCGAAACGGTTAACCCTGCGTAACTCTCTCCTCTCTGGTGAGGGAGTGAACAGGAGTGTTACTTGCTTCCTTGATTACTCTCCAGATTCATACTCTTCATCACGTCACTCGTATGAAAGGAGACGCTAACAGTGTGCCACTCCTGACGCCCTTCTGGAGGAAAGAGGAGGGAGGTGACGCCACAGAAGGTGAGGAACTGCTAGTATGTTTCTTCTGCTTGTGTTTTTAGCTGTGATGTTCTTAAGACCATGTGAGGCACCTCAGTTAGAACCGGAATCAGTATCTCTCGGTGGGGCTTGACCCAATCCCTTGCTCCTCTCTCTGTGTTATTTACCTGAGAGAGCAGTATAGTCTGTGTTATTTACCTGAGAGAGCAGTATAGTCCTGTGTTATTTACCTGAGAGAGGCTCCAGTCATGAGGTTAGGTGAGCTGTTATTCTGACTCAGTGTGTTGAGAGATGTAGTGTTCTTTAGGAGCGGTCTGGCTCACAGAGCCTTTGGACAGAAATCTGGGAATGTTCACGTTAAAGGTGACGCTATCTCAACCTTAGTCGTAACTTTGCAATGCTAAGGCGTACATGGGCCAGTGAGACTCACTCTCCCCAGCTAGGCAGGGCAAAGTGGTTCGTACATTGGACATACTGCCTACACCCGCATGCATGCTTACATGAGCTGTGATACAGGTTGTGATAAGGCCTGGGTGGGTGGGGCCGAGGCAGAGACAGATATAGGCTCCATGCTTAGATTGCAGAGCACAAAGACTGCTGGTACGGTTTAAACAGCTGTGCAGAGAGAGCAGCACAACACGTCCTCACTGAGTTTAGCACACAGCCCTTTGAAATATATATACCCCTTCCTGATAACATCTCTTTTGACTTCTGTCTCTGTCATGAGGAGAACTTAGTGGTAGTAGAATTTCAAAAACAACGGAAAGTCATAATCAATCAATTTGCAATGTCCATCGTTGACCCACATATCCAGGAGGGTATCATCTGTTACAACATCATCGCATTGTACAACTTCACCATTTTGTTTCATCTCCATGACGTTGTTGTGACGTGAAGGCTCAACAAAGCTCCAAACACACCTTCACTTCCGGCACATGTTGTGCTCTGACTAAGGCAGGACTTTAGACTCCGCAGGGTGGGTATGTGTCTGAGCAGGGAGAAATGCAGAGTTACAGTAGAAGGACATTACTGTTGGTTGTGTTTGATCTCTTTTCTCTTCAGTATCTCTCTCTGTCCTCAAGAACAACAGCAATAACAGGAAGTAGGTTCTGTGTGTGAACAGCAACAGTCCTTTTGTCTGGGGTGATGGACGGGACAGGGGTAAGTGGGGGAACAGATATTTGTAATGAGCAGAAAAAGTATTGTGTGAATAATCAGAAGGACAGATTTTTTTCAGCGGGGTAAGCAGAACAGGCGTATCCAAACGGGTTAATTACTTGCAGAGCTGGAGCAGATGACTGTGTGTGTGTGTGTGTGTGTGTGTGTGTGTGTGTGGTGTGTGTGTTGTGTGGTGGTGTGGTGTGTGTGTGTGTGTGCGCGTGTGCTGCGTTGCGCGCGCGGGCGTGCGTGTGTGTGTGGACAGCTCCAGAGGATCAGGGAGTTGTGGGGGTCTGGCGTTAGGGGGAGTTCAGGCTTCCGTGTTGATTTACACTACTGAAGTGAGGGGAACGGTGAGCCCTGTTGCTGTGGCCCCTACCCCTCCCCTCCCCCGTCCCGCAGTCCTTAACTTCTCTGCGACTAGGATCCCTTTAGCGGGGATATTTTCCTAAACAACCGCTGAATTGCAGGGCGCAAAATATATTTATAAATATAAAAATAAAAATATAAAATATATAATCATGCAATCACAGCAAGTGAAATATACCAAACCAGCTTAGCTTGTTGTTAATCCACCTATCGTGTCAGATTTTTAAAATATGCTTTGCAGCGAAAGCAATCCAAGCTTTTGTGAGTGTATCAAATCAATGCTACAACAGCTAGCCCAAATTAGGATGGTCACGAAAGTCAGAAAAGCAATCAAATTAATCGCTTACCTTTGATAATCTTCGGATGTTTGCACTCACGAGACTCCCAGTTACACAATAAATGGTATTTTTGTTCGATAAATATTACTTTTATAACAAAAAAACGCCATTTGGGTTGCGCGTTATGTTCAGAAAACCAAAGCTCGTTCCGTTCGAGCGAAATTCCAAAAAAGTATCCGTAATGTTCGTAGAAACATGTCAAATGGTTTTTTTATAATCAATCCTCAGGTTGTTTTAACAACACACCTAATCGATAATATTTCAACGGACCATAACCTATTCAATAAAGACAGAACAGAAAATGTAGAGCTACCCCTCTCGCACGCAGGAACTAACCAGAGGGCACCTGACTAGTTTTGAAAAATTCGCTATTTTTCAAAATAAATACCTGAAACTATGTCTAAAGCCTGGTCACAGCCTGAGGAAGCCATTGGAAAATGAATCTGGTTGATACCCCTTTAAATGGAAGAAAGACGGGCCAGGAAACACAGATAATTCTTTATTTTTTTACAAAAAATCACTTCCGGGTTAGATTTCCTCAGGTTTTCGTCTGCAGAATCAGTTTTGTTATACTCATAGACAATATTTTGACAGTTTTGGAAACTTTGGAGTGTTTTCTATCATAATCTGTAAATTATATGCATATTCTACGATCTGGACCTGAGAAATAGTCTGTTTACCTTGGGAACGTTATAAAAAATAAAATAATAATAATCTGACCCCTAGCGTCAAGAGGTTATTAAGGCCTTAGCAGCAGCTGAGCATGACTGTGGGAATCAGCAGCAGGACAGTCCTGATTACACACAGGAACAAGGAGAGAGAGAGTTGAGAGAGGGTTCAGGTGAACTGAGCTACTTCCCAGTGTCTAAAGAAGTCTCATTGTACAGGATAGCACTAAAGCCCTACTGAAGTGGGCCAGGGGTGAAACGTGTCCAAGACACTCATCACTGCACAGCTGGCAAACCTGCTCCAGTGGTCAAGCCGCAGATCCTTCATCCTGTGGCACACAAAGTAGAACCCAGCTATGGAGACCCAGAGTTGGGGCGTGGTGGGGGTGGAATGGTGTCTCTGCCAGCTTGGCCTGGCTAATAATGTGTCTCAGTGGCCATTTTGTGAAGTTCCAGTGGAAGTTGGGTGTGAGGCCAGGATGGTATGGACAGCCTGGCATGGGCAGAATGCTAATGTTCACCCTTTGTGGGTAGCCTGGAGTCACATGCCACGAGCTCTGGAAGAAATTAGACTCACGTCGGACCAGATCCTGTATTTAGAAACGTGCTCAGGCTCAGGTTCTCTCTGTCTCTCTCTCCCTCTCCCCCTCTCTCCCTTTTCCTCTCCCTTCCTTATCTCTTCCAAACAGTTCTCTTGCGCCTTCTTTTACTGTAGAGTAGGAGAGGAGCTTCTAGAACATTGAAGAATTGGGGTGGCAGGTAGCCTAGTGGTTAGAGCGTTGGGCCAGTGACCGAAAGGTTGCTGGATCGAATCCCTGAGCTGAAAGGTAAAAATCTGTTGTTCTGCCCCTGAACAAGGCAGTTAACAGCACAGTCTCCCTTAAAATGCTTATTGATGCTGGGATGAGCAAAATCTGCAGGCTTCTGGCTCACCTCGCCTCTGCTGTCCTTTCTGTGCCACTGAGATCACTCGTTAACCCGGAGGACACAGTGAATGATAACGACTGTGCTGAGTCATAACACCATAATGTGATTGTGAGAGCTGAAACAGAACCAGTTAGTCCTCTACTGCCTACTTCCTCATGTGAATGGCTTCCGCTTGTCTGGGCTGTTGTCCGTCATGCTGTGACAATGCAGTAGTGTTTAATAATGGAAGCATTCATCTTGCTCAGTTCTGTGTTTTGGGACCATAATGTTGACGTGCTGAACATAGTCACTGGTACAGCGGAGGAGGAGTGTGCACCTTGTCACTGAGGTTAGCACTAGAGACAAGCACAACTCACGATTGGACCCGTCAGATGAGATGCACATGAGCAGTGTGTCTAGAACATGCGTGGCACAGGATGGATACAATGATAATGGTGGAGTAGGAGTCTTACGCTAGCCTTACAGGAGTCCTACAGGAGCCTTACTGGAGTCTTACAGGAGTCTTACACTAGCCTTACAGGAGTCTTACAGGAGTTTACAGAGTCTTACACTGCCTTACGAGAGCCTTACTGGAGTCTACAGGAGGTCGATCTTACAGGAGCTACACGCCTTACCAGGGTCTTACGGAGTTACGGATCTTACACAGCCTTATGAACTACAGTCTTACACTAGCCTTCACAGGAGTCTTACAAGGAGTACACTACCTACAGGATCTCAGCTCAGGAGCCTTAAAGGAGTATTACAGGAGTCTTACAGGAGTCTTACACTGAGCTTACAGGAGTCTTACAGGAAGTCTTACAACTAGCCTCAGTAGTCCTTACACTAGCCTTACCGGAGCCTTAGCAGGAGCTTACACTAGCCTTACAGGACTTACATGGAGTCCTTTAACTAGTCTTCAGGTCTACAGGAGTCTACAGGAGTTACGGAGTTTACACTAGCTTCAGGAGCCTACAGGAGCTTAACACTAGCCTTAG
>NC_036847.1:14627516-14628885 GCF_002910315.2 Salvelinus sp. IW2-2015
TTAGGTGTGTGTTGGTGTGTGTGTGTGTAATGGATGTGTAGTGGTGTGTGGTGTGTGTGATGGTGTTGTAGAAGGACGGAGAGAGAGAGAGTAGAGAAGAAGAGAGGAGAGAGGGAGAGAGAGAGAGAGAGAGAGAGAGAGAGAGAGAGAGAGAGAGAGAGAGATATTATCTAGGCTACACTGTATGTCCTCATGAGATTCATAAACGAAATCAAGATGCGGCTTAAGTTCACAGAATGATGTCTCTTTAATTAGAATGCACCCAGTCAGATTCAGTTGATCAGCTCAGGGACGACACTGATTGTTTATCCCGGCTTGCATGCACACTACATGCAGTATTTACTGATCTGTTGAGCTATTGGCAAACTAAACTCCTTGGAATAGGAGTGCATGAGTTACTGAATATCTCATCATTTCCCCTGTCCCTCCCTATCTAAACTAAGCCCTGCTCGTTGTGAGAGCTGTGTCAGCCCCAGGTCTAGTCTGGGCATGTGGGCATGTTCCTAAAGACTTGACTGTCTAAGAGACATTCCAGCAACCTCTCTTTGCTCAGAGGCCAGGTTGTTCTCACATGTTTGGCACAACTATAAAGTTCGAGATTGTACCAAAACTGTCCCAACAATTACCTGTGAATTTGCGAAAAGCCTGGGGGAAAATACCCGCGTTGAAGCCTTCGGCAGTGTGCTGCAGTGTTGATAAGTTGTACTGAGACCTCTGCCACAGACACAGTAAGTTATGCTTGGCAAAGCCTCTAGGACACAATAACACAAGGATCACGTACAGCCGCACTATCAATGATATTATTTGTCTTTCTTTACGTCGCCTCTAGCCTGTTTCCCAGACTGACAGATACAGCTTCCCTTCTGTTCCTTAGTTCTCTGAGGTCAGGTATCACAGTGTGTATGAATGCGTGCATGCTAGTTCGTCATGCCCCATCTGGAAGTGTGTCTTTCTCTGGTGCTGTGACTCACAACAAAACGTCCATGTTTCCTCTCTGTATGGGTTCTGATGATGACACCTGAGCTATGCCGTTGGCGTGGCGACCTCCGGTGGCCCAGGTGTCAGTGTCTCTGAGCGATGTCATGATGCCATGGTGTGTACAGTATGTCGTTCATCTCATTATGTCCCATGCTGGGTGGGATTTGATGCAGGCTAGGACAGGGCTTTATAGACCTGGGCGGCCTGGAATCAAACTCAGTGTTATTGAGAGGAGCAAAGCAGGCCTGTGGACATACAGTATAGCCTAGATAACCTCTCTCTCTCTCTCTCTCTCTCTCGCTCTCTCTCTCTCTCTCTCTCTCTCTCTCTCTCTCTCTCTCTCTCTCCTCTCTCTTCTTCTTCCTTCGTCTCTCTTTCTCTTCTTTCTCCT
>NC_036847.1:14630731-14653483 GCF_002910315.2 Salvelinus sp. IW2-2015
TAAAAGCCTCTCTCTCTCTCTCTCTCTCTCTCTCTCTCTCTCTCTCTCTCTCTCTCCTCTTCTCTCTCTCTCTCTTCCTCTCTCTCTCTCCTCTCTCTCTCTCTCTCTCTCTCTCTCTCTCTCTCTCTCTCTCTCTCTCTCTCTCTCTCTCTCATCCCCCTTCCTCTCTCTATCATTCTCTCTATCCGTCTGTCTCTTGCTCACCCTTTATCCATCCATTTCTTTCTTCTCTCTCTCTCACATGGGAATTAGCTTATTTGTGGAGGGTCAATTTCGATGGTTTTGATCTCCGTAGAGATAGTTTCTCTTCACACACATCAAACAAACAAACACACACCAACATAAAAAACTTCCCCCAACCACAGTGTACAGCCGCCATACAGCACCGCAGGACGGCCGTTGACTCAGCATTCTGTGGAGCACCCAGAAGCAGGAATCCTCTCACTTCTGGTTTAAGTGTGTATGTGAGTGTGACTGACATGGGCCAAAAGATAGTAGTTTAGTTTCCATGCCTGTATTATTGTCCTGATGTTAGCGTAAGGCATTGCATGTTGTTGAGGAGGATACTCAGAACAGTGTGCCAATTTGTAGGACTGTGACAGGATTGTTTTATACACATTTTTCACAGAAACCAAATAGTTGAGCTTTTAACAGTCTGAGAGGGTCTTTAGCAAGGATGTGTGGGGTGATCTTCCACCTCTTGTGGTGTGAAAGGACTGTGAGGGCCTTGCTTTCTTTACTGACATGTTTAAACAGGTGATTGGGTTTGTGTGTTGTGTGTGTGTGTGTGTGGTGTGTGTGTGTGTGTGTGCTGTGTGTGTGTGTGTGGTGTGTGTGGTGTGGCTGGGTGTGTGGGTGTGTGTGTGTGTGTTGTGTGTGTGTGTGTGTGTGCTGTGTGTGTGGTTTCTCTCTCTCTCTCTCTCTCTCTCTCTCTCTCTCTCTCTCTGCCAGGTGGGCCAGTGGATTAGATGCCACTTAATCCCTGGCCTGTCTCCTTTGTTTGGCCTCTCTGTGAGGAGATAAAAACCTGGGAGCTGGGACCAGGGCCCGGGCCTCTTTGTCATCCAGCCAGCCTAGGGAGAGTAGTAGATCATGGCCCCAGCTTCCCCTGGTTCTCTGTCCACTGGCCTGGAGGTTAGCCCTGGAGCTCATCCAACCATGGTCAGCAGGAGAGCAAGGGCTCAGGGAAAGGCGTTAAACACACCCTCCTTCTCCACTTACTTCAATCCTTCAGCCACCTGTGGATGTCATTTTTGTTTAATTCTGGGTCACTCTCACCGGCTCTCACTTTTCAGGGAGTGTATGTGACTGAGTGACTGTCTGAGTCAGGAGTTGTGGATACTGTCGTTTCAGTGAAGTAGCTCGTGGCTAAGGACTYGTAGGTATCAATAGCTGCTGCACCTGTTGTTTACTCTACAACAGAACGACCTAACTCAGGTCTGACTCAGCTACTCTGTGGAATGGTTGTATGCTTAGGACCGGAAAGCCCTCACACACACACAAATGTGCCCGTACTGTACACGCCCAGACTCATACACAAAGACAAATCTCTTTGGTCCATATTCACATAGCTGATCAAAAATATTTGATATCATCACTGATTTTCCAGGTTGGAGAAAAATACTGCTTTGACCTACAGTGCCTTGAGAAAGTGTTCACACACCTTGACTTATTACACATTTTATTGTGTTACAGCCTGAATTTAACATGGATTTAAAAAATATATAATTATCTCACTCATCTACACATAATACCCCATAATGACAAAGTGAAAACATGTTTTTAGAAATGTTTGCAAATGTATTGAAGATAAAAATACAGAAATCAAATMTACTTAAGTATTCACACCCCTGAGTCAATACATGTTAGAATCAGCTTTGGCAGCGATTACAGCTGTGAGTCTTTCAAAGTAAGTCTCTAAGAGCTTTGCTCACCTGGGTTGTACAATATTTGCACATTATTCTTCCCAAAAAATTCTTCAAGCTCTAAAGTTGGTTGTTGACCATTGCTAGACAACTATTTTCAAGTCTTGCCATAGATTTTCAAGTCAATACGTAACTAGGCCACTCAGAAACATTCAATGTCGTCTTGGTACTGTAAGCAACTCCATTGTAGATTTGGTCTTGTGTTTTAGGMTATTGTCCTGCTGAAAGGTGAATTCATCTCCCAGTGTCTGGTGGAAAGCAGACTGAACCAGGTTTTCTCCTAGGATTTTGCCTGTGCTTAGCTCAATTCCATTTATTTTTATCCTCCAAAAAACTCCCTAGTCCTTGCCGATGACAAGCATACCAATAACATGATGCAGCCACCACCATGCTTGAAAATARAAAGAGTGGTACTCAGTGACGTGTTGTGTTAGATTTGCCCTAAACATAACGCTTTGTATTCAGGACATTAAGTTAATTTCTTGGCCACATGTTTTGCAGWTTTAATTTAGTACCTTATTGCAAACAGAATCCAAGTTTTCTGGAGTATTTTATATTCTGTACAGGCTTCCTTCTTTTCACACCATCATTTAGGTTAGTATTGTGGTTTAACTACAATGTCGTTGATCCATCCTCAGTTTTCTCCTATCACAGTCATTGAACTCTGTAACTGTTTTAAAGTCAGCATTGGCCTCATGGTGAAATCCCTGAGCGGTTTCCTTCCTCTACGTCAACTGAGTTAGGAAGGACGCCTGTATCTTTGTAGTGACTGGGTGTATTGATACACCATCCAAAGTGTAATTAATAACTTCACCATGCCCTTCTTTGTGAGGCATTGGAAAAACTCCCTGGTGTTTGTGGTTGAAACAGTGTTTGAAATTTACTGCTCGGCTGAGGAACCTTACAGATAATTGTATGTGTGGGGTACAGAGATGAGGTAGTCATTCAAAAATCATGGTAAACACTATTATTGCACACAGAATGAGTCCATGCAACTTATGTGACTTGCTAAGCACATTTTTACTCCTGAACGTATTTAGGCTTGCCATYACAAAGGGTTTGAATACATGTTAACTCAAGACATTTCAGCTTTTCATTTAATCAATTTGTAAACATTTCAAAAAACATAAATCCACTTCAGGGTATTTTTATTTTATTTAACGAGGC
This sequence comes from Salvelinus sp. IW2-2015, assembly GCF_002910315.2. Classification (NCBI taxonomy): domain Eukaryota; kingdom Metazoa; phylum Chordata; class Actinopteri; order Salmoniformes; family Salmonidae; genus Salvelinus; species Salvelinus sp. IW2-2015. The sequence goes on from NC_036847.1 coordinate 14,633,824, forward strand.
AAGTCAGTTAAGAACAAATTCTTATTTACAATGACAGCCTAGGAACAGTGGGTTAACTGCCTTGTTAAGGGCAGAACAACAGATTTTTACCTTGTCAGCTCGGGGGATTCGGCAAGCAACCTTTCGGTTACTGGCCCAACACTCTAACCACTAGGCTACCTGCCGCTTCTAGGACAGTGACACAAAATCCATTTTTTATACATTTTAAATTCAGACTGTAACGCAACAAAATGTGGAAAAAGTCAAGGGGTGTGAATACGTTTTGAAAGCACTGTATTTTTCAGTATACAGTGGTCATATACAGTACAGTCTTCAAAACTTGACTACATTTTCCATGTTCCCCCTCTCTCCTCTCCAGCTGTGACTGGGTGGAGATCTTGGAGCCGCGCTCGCAGGAGCGCATGTACGTGAACCTGGCATCGGGGGAGTGTGGTTGGGAGCCCCCAGCAGGCGCCTCCGTGCGCCAGTCCGATGGCAGCCAGTGGTGGGAGCTGTTTGACAGTCACAACAACCGCTTCTACTACTACAACAGTGCCAGTCAGCAGACAGTGTGGCACCGGCCCCAGGCCTGCGACATCGTGCCCCTGGCCCAGCTACAGGCCATGAAGAGGAGCTCAGAGACGGGCCTGAACGGCCCCATCAAGCCCCAGAGAGGGGGAGGAGAGGGCCGCCGCACACCCCTACTTAACCAGGCCTACCCCATGCCCCCCTCCCAGGACCCTGACAGCAGCGGGAGGTCGACCCCGTCTAAAGGACTCTGTGACAGCCTGGAGAACAGGAAAGATACCCCCAGGTAACCTCTCTACCAAAACATACACCCTAAAGATTTACAATGTTTACATCCACTTACAGTATTTACTCAGCTTGGCCACAGTAAGTCAAATCACTGCCGCACTTCATATAGAGCTGCAGTCACTTTCAGAATGGGTAACAAGTAATGATCTAGTCGTAAATATATCAAAAATTAAAAGCCCAGAACAGAGCAGCACAGCTGGCCCTTAAATGTACACTGAGGGCATATATCAATAACATGCATGTCAATCTCTCCTGGCTCAAAGTGGAGGAGAGATTGACTCCATCACTACTTGTCTTTGTGAGAGGTATTGACATGTTAAAAGCACAAAACGGTCTGTTCAAACAGCTAACACACAGCTCAGACCTAGGGCTGTTACGGTGACCGTATTACCACCACACTGGCAGTCACGAGTCATGACGGCAGTCAAATTCCACATGACCGTTTAGTCACAGTATTTAGGTTTCTCCAAGCCTCTGATGCTGAACATTAGTAGCCTACCAAACTTGCTAACTTCCTTGTACTCAGCACTCTATTGTTCCTCTAATCACTCTGACATCAATGCAAATGTATTRGAAAATCTCATCAAACAGCCCATGAGCTCATGTTGAGCAACATTTCTATAGGCTATGCAATTGCATGAGAAAACAGAGTGATCCCACCAACTTTCTATAGGTTAGGCCTACTATATTTATTTCTCAACTTTCCTAATATTAAGCAAATAGTTTCTCTTTAAAACAGGAGTAAAGCCTACCTGGCTGGCATGAAAATGAACCACAGGAAAAGCATCCTTCATTCGCTACTTAAGTGCATAGACAACATGTTTTTTCCCCCCCGCTGCTCCTGTTCAATACAGGTGCATGATAATGGTCCATTCTAAATTATAACACATTTCACACATATATTATTTAGTATATGTAAAGACAAGATGAAATTAAGAATAGTGTGATGGGTGACAATATTAGCCTATCACTTGTGATTGATATATTATCACTTGTGAATGATGCTTAGGGCAAGAAACAACGCATGCTTTTTTTGGTGACTTTTTCAAATCGTAGTTGCACACTTCAAGTAGCCTAGACTATATGTTTTCATAAGGTTTGTATCACAACTAAAGTGGCCAAATAACTCAAATTAAGCACATGAATCCGCTTTACAATGGGTGTAGAGCCTAATAACGTGTGCGCATTGCTAAGCTTAAAATGTGAAGAAATAGCCTAATAGCGTCCCACCTTGACAACATCCGGTGAAATTGCAGAGCACCAAATTCAAATTAAATTACTATAAATATTTAACTTTCATAAAATCACAAGTGCAATAAATCAAAATAAAGCTTATCTTGTTGTTAATCCAGCCAAGGTGTCAGATTTCAAAAAGGCTTTACGGCGAAAGCATATCATGCGATCTGAGAACAGCAGACAAATCATTACAAACAGTAACCAGCCAAGAAGAGGAGTAACAAAAGTCAGAAATAGCGATAAAATGTATCACTTACCTTTGATGATCTTCATATGGTTGCACTCCCAAGACTCCCAGTTACCCAATAAATGTTCGATTTGTTCGATAAAGTCACTCTTTATATCCAAAAACCTCCGTTTTGTTAGCGCATTTTGTTCAGTAATCCACTGTCTCAAACAACATCCGGTGAAATTGCAGAGCGTGAAACTCAACAAAACAGAAATGCTCATGATAAACATACATAAAAGATACAAGAGTTATACATCAGCTTAAAGATAAACTTATTGTTAATCCAACCGCTGTGTAAGATTTCAAAAAGGCTTTACGGCGAAAGCAAACCATGCGATTATCTGAGAACAGCGCCCAGCAGACAAATCATTACAAACAGTAACCAGCTAGGAAGAGGAGTAACAAAAGTTAGAAATAGCGATAGAATATATCACTTACCTTTGATTATCTTCATATGGTTGCACTCCCAAGACTCCATGTTACACAATAAATATTTGTTTTGTTCGATAAATTCACTCTTTATGTTCAAAAACCTCAGTTTTGTTAGCGCGTTTTGTTCAGTAATCCATTGGAACAAAGCGTGGTCACAGCAGGCAGACGAAAAATCTAAAAAGTACCATAAAGTTTTGTAGAAACATGTCAAACGATGTTTATAATCAATCCTCAGGTTGTTTTTGTCATAAATAATTGATCATATTTCAACCGGACAATAGCTTCGTCAATAGAAAAGGAAAATCAAGAAAGGCGTGCTCCCGGTCACACGCAGGACTCATGTCTGGAAATTTCCACTGTTCTCTCATTGAAAGTGGTGTTTCTCCCTCATTTTTCAGATTAAAAGCCTGAAACAATGCCTAAAGACTGGCCACATGTAGTGGAAGCCATAGGGATTGTGAACTGTGTCATAAGTCTTTGTATGGTGGATAGGCTTTCAATGGAAAAACAGCCATTTCAAAATAAAAGCATTTCCTGGATGGATTTTCCTCAGGTTTTCGCCTGCCATATCAGTACTGTTATACTCACAGATATTATTTTAACAGTTTTGGAAACATTAGAGTGTTGTCTATCCAAATCCACAAGTTATATGCATATACTAGATTCTGGGCCTGAGTAGTAGGAAGTTTACTTTGGGCACGCTTTTCATCAAAAATTCAGAATGCTGGCCCCTATCCCAAAAAAGTTTAAACTGTTTTTTTTATGCTAGTATTAATTTTGGATCTATCGCATCCCACAGCTGTCCCAGACTATGTTTGGAATATTTATTTCTCGCACAGAACAGAGTAAGTCAACTTTTGTACTATGGGGGATAGTAGATTGACATAGGCTAGTGCTTTTGCTGTTTGTTAGACCTACTCATCTTGTTGGCTGACGAACAGTAAATGTGGACATGTCTTCCAATATCTTCAATATGCGCCTCGGATAAGCACACGTGCAGTTGTGTCCCCGATGTTTCTGTCTTCACTTGTAGCTTGTGAGAAAGACCCGATCACGTGACTGTGTCACGCCCTGACCTTAGAGATCCTTTTTATGTCTCTATTTTGGTTTGGTCAGGGCGTGAGTTGGGGTGGGAATTCTATGTTCTGTGTTCTATGTTTTGTATTTCTTTGTTGGTTGGCCGGGTGTGGTTCTCAATTAGAGGCAGCTGTCTATCGTTGTCTCTGATTGAGAACCATACTTAGGTAGCTCTTTCCCACATGGGTTTTGTGGGTAGTTGTTTTCTGTCTCTATGTTTGCACCAGACAGAACTGTTTCGTGTTGGTCTATTTTTGTTATTTTGTTTTAGTGTTCTGATTTAAAATAAATATTAACATGGACACTTACAACGCTGCGTTTTGGTCCGATCTTGACTACTCTTCATCAGACGAAGAGGATCGTTACAGAACTACCCACCACCAAAGGACCAAGCAGTGTGGAAGAGAGGACTGGACATGGGAGGACATCCTGGACGGCAAGGGATCCTACACATGGAAAGGAGATCCTGGCTGGAAGGGATCGCCTTCCATGGGAACAGGTGGAGGCAGCCAGGAGAGCGGAGGCAGCAGGAAAAGGGAACCGCCGTTATGAGGGAACACGGCTGGCAAGGAAGCCCGAGAGGCAGCCCCCCCKKAAAAATGCTGAGCCAGGTTGGAGACCTGAGCCAATTCCCCGTGCTTACCGTGGCGGGCGTCGTACTGGTCAGGCACCGTGTTTTGCGGTGGAGCGCACGGTGTCTCCAGTACGTGTTCTTAGCCCGGCTCCTCGAATCTGCTGGGCTAGGGTGAGCATCCAGGCAGGAAGGATTGTGCCAGCCCTGCTCGCCAGACCTCCAGTYCYTCTCTACGGCCCAMGATATCCTGCGCCGGCTCTGCGCACTGTGTCTCCAGTGCGTCTGCACAGCCCAGTGCGTCCTGTGCCTGCGCCCCGCACGTGCAGGGCCAAAGTCACCATCCAGCCAGGACGGGTTGTGCAGGCTCTTTGCTCGAGACCTCCAGTGTGCCTCCACGGCCCAGTGTATCCGGTGCCTCGGCCAAGGACAAGGCCTCCTGCATGTCTCCCCATCCTGGTGAGTCCTGTGCCTGTGCTAAGCCCTAACCCTCCTGCATGTCTCCCCAGCCTGGTGAGTCATGTGCCTTCTCCCAGAGCCAGGCCTCCTGTGTGTCTCTCCACTCCAGTGATGATCCATGGCACGAAGCCTCCAGTGATGATCCATGGCACGAAGCCTCCAGTGATGATCCATGGCAAGAAGCTTCCAGGGATGATCCCATGGAAGCGAGCCTCAGTGGATGATTCATGGCAGGAAGGCCTCCAGTGATGATTCATGCACGAAGCTCCAGTTGAATTCATTGGCAACTGAATCTGCTCCAGTTGATGAATGTCATGGATGAAGCCTCCATGATGATCATGTGCCGAAGCCCCTGGAGGATCCATGGCGATCGAGCCTCCAATGTGATCCTGGCACGAGCCTTCAATGTTGATCCATGGCACGAAGCCTCGTAGATCATGGAGAAGCTGCAGTGATGGATTTATCGGCACGGTCAACGAAGGGTCAGTCGGATTCTTCAGGACGCCTGCAGGCGGACTTCAGCGATCGCCTTCCCAGTCGGAGCCTCCGCGTCGCCTTGTCGTCGGAGCCTCAGCGACCCTCAAGTCCGGTAGCTGCAGGTCCTTCGCTGTCGGAGTGCAGAGTTCTGCCCTCCTGTCCGGATTTGCCAGAGCTCGCCTCGCCGGCTTCAGTCGGCCCCCTCTGTCCTGACGTGGCAGGGTCCCATCAGGTGGGTCGCGGCGAGGTGTCCCCTCTCAGAGCCGCCACCTAAGTGGGGCCAATGCCTAGGTATAGGAACGGGTCCAGTCACCCCCCACCAGACGCCCACGGCGGATAGATCCCAGCTCAGACCTCCCTATGATTAGGGTTTCCGGCCGGAGTACGCACCTTTGGGGGGGGGGGGTGGGTAAGTCACGTCTGACTTGAGATCCTTTTATGTTCTATTTGTGTTTAGTCAGGGGTGAGTTGGGTGGGCATCTCTGTGTCTATGGTTTGTATTTTCTTTGTTGGTTTGCCGGGTGTGGTCTCATAAGGGCAGCTGTCCTATCGCTTTGTCTTCTGATGAGACCATAACTTAGTAGCTCTTGCCCACTGGGTTCGTGGTACGTTTTCATGCTCTCTGTGTTATGACCATACGAGACTGTTTTCGTGTTGGTTAATTTGTGTTATTTTGTCTATGTTCGAGTTAAAATAAATATTAAACATGGACGATTTACAACGCTGCGTTTGGTCACTTCTTTCTTCCCAGAATCGATCCGTTACAGGACTGAGAATCATGTGAGTGAGAGGTGATTCGAGTCATGTGGTGAGAAGGCTTGACCATGTAGTGAGAGGTGCTTCGAGCATGTGAGTGAGAGGTGCTTCGAGCCTGTATGAAGATGCTTCGGCTGCCATGTGATGAGAGGGGATTCGGCACGCAGCGAGAGAAGAGAATTATAATTATTATATTCAGCCAAGGGCACCAAAGCCACTGGCACACAAGGCATGGATTCTAAAAATCTTGTTCTGCTAAATGAACAAGTGTGGCCCACACAGAACAATATCACAGGGTCTCTCACAGTCCCCAAGTACAAAAACAGACTCTGGATAATGCACAGTACTACATAGAGCCGATGATACATGGAACTCTATTCCACATCAAGTAACTCAAGTGAGCAGTAAAATCAGATTTACAAATCAGATACAACAACACCTCACGGCACAACGGGCGTGAAGAACACCACACACACACACACACACACACACACACACACACACACACACACACACACACACTCTTCACACACATTATAATGTTGTGGTATTGTGGATTTTATATTGTTAATTTGTCTTGGCAGCAGATAATAGGGAATCTAATAAATACTAAATACTAGCCTGACTCAACCCTAGATCCAGTAGAAGCTCTGTCCACGTAGTTGTGGGATTCCTCCTTTAGTCTACTCTGCTGTTGCTTCCAGGAAGGCTGAAGGCTCTGCAGCCGTATGGATCTCAGTGTCAGTTAGCTGGGCTTATCCCCTCCTTCATCTACAGACGTATTACTGTGGATTAAGCCTCATGCCGTGCTCAACCACATGGCTCTGTCATTTCACTTTTGCCTGGCTTCAGACAGCACTGCTCAACCTTATCTACTGACTTGCCTAGTTAAATAAAGGTTAAATAAAAAATGTCAAAAAAATCTACTATATATCACATACGTGAGACGGCTCTCATTCCTCCTCCAGTTAAATACTGTATTGCCGACTCTCGCAGGTGCTGTGTCAGCTTCATTTAAACAGAGAGAGAAAACATTGAAAGAGATGGAGGTGAAGCGGGTAGTATAAAATGAGATGTCTAGACGAGATAAAAATTGAGAGGTTGGAGGAGAGAGTTTTAACAGATAGAGTCACAGAGGAGGCAGAGAAAAGCGGTTTGAAATAAACGAGGACAGAGAAGGAAGGATGGTCAGGTACATGGAGGATGTCCTCAGTGTTTTGGAGCGCTGTCAGTGTTGATGAACATGAGAGGCCTGCTAGAATGAGATTGTCTGCAGATGATAATGGAATTATTTAATCGCAATGGTCAAATCTGCCCATGTGTGTACAGGCTGAAAACCCTGGGTTGGGCACAATCTTGATGATCCGTGTAGCTGCTAACCTCAGGGGCCAGGCTAGATCTGAGCCTGTCTGTCTGAGCACGGGCCAAACTGTCTGTCACGTTCCTGACCTGTTTTCTGTTGTTTTTGTATGTGTTTAGTCGGTCAGGGCGTGAGTTGGGGTGGGCATTCTATGCTATGTGTATCTATGTTGGTTAATGGGTTACCTGATATGGTTCTCAATTAGAGGCAGGTGTAATTCATTTCCTCTGATTGAGAACCATATTAAGGTAGGATGTTCTCACTGTTTGTTTGTGGGTGATTGTCTTCCGTGTCTGTGTTTGTCGCGCCACACGGGACTGTTTCGGTTTGTGTAGTCTATTCCTGTTCTGCGTGTTTATGTAAGTTTTTCCAGTTCAGGTCTGTCTACGTKGTTTTGTTATTTTGTTAATTATCAAGTGTAGTTCGTTTTCGTCTTGTTTAATAAATTCATCATGTCTTCATTACCCGTTGCGTCTTGGTCCAATCTCTCTCCTCAAGACGATCGTTACACTGTCAGCATTGCAATGTATACAATTTAGCACAAGCTAACTTGGTTTAATCGCTAACTTTGAGCACAGGCTATTTCTGTTTTGCTAACTGACACGCAGGCTAGCTTGGAGCTAACTTAGTGATTAAATGAGTGACGAAAATTGTTTCTGTGAAATTTCCCAGAAAATTTGTTAGGTTGGCGGCAAATATTCTCATAACAAAAAACTGTTCAGTCATGCTGATAATCATAGAATGTTTGTATAAAACATTTGCCTAATGTTGCAAGAACATTCCTAGTTCTGGGAACTTTCACAGAAACAATTTTGCTGGGAAAACATTACTGGTACATAGTGTTATTACATTACCTGGAAACCTAATGAAAAGTTTTGGGGAATGTTCTTTGATGGTCGCTACAGATGTGCACAACATTTTTGTGACCGTTAGAACATTTGAGGAAATGTTTTATTTTGTTATCAGAAAAAGTATTTGTTTTGGGATGTTATCATCTTAATGTTTGATAAAACCCTATCGGGTTCTGAGAATGTTCTGAGAATGTTCCCGGTTTGCTGGGCTTACTACTACGAACACTTATTACACTTTGAGCTATGGCTGATTCTGATTGCTAGGCTAACTCAGAGCACATTTTGCAGAATGAAAGAAAATCTGATGAAGTTTTGTTTTCTCCTCAGAAGTGATTTCCCATCTTGTTTTACTTGGCAGCTCTCTTTAGCGAGCGATGGAGGTTGCATTTTGCCTATTTTTTTCTGCAGCTTTACAGATTATTCTCCGCTTCCCATCTCTTTCCTGTGAGGAACATGACAGAGTGTGCCTTACGTCTCACCTCTGGGAGTGAGCGACTCACACGGTAGCCCTCAACACATACAGTCAGACAGGAAGGAGATATGCTCCAATCATGGGGAATTACTTTATGTTTCCTTCTGTACCCCCTTTCTCACTTACCCTATTCAGACAGGAAATGCCCTGCGCTACTGTCTATCAAACAGGAGCTGTATGAGAGCTGCTATAGGAACAATTCAGGTGTCTAGTGCACTGCCTGGCACACAGCTAAATACACTACATTGAATCGCTTCATATTTTGCCAATATGACTGTTTTAGTTCCTCAAACATATGTTTACCCTTTGACACAGACTCCCAAGTTTGCAAACACAGTACACACGCACAGACACGCACGCACACACCTGTCAGTGTTAGAGCGAGGGACCGGTAATGAGTTGTATTGATGGTTTAGACGTTACAGAGTCACTTCCTCCTACGGAGTAGTTCCACACGCAGTACAGAAGGAGGAGTACCCATATAAGGACTGCAGCAAATATAGGGACTCATTCTCTCTCTCTCGCTCTCTCTCTCTCTCTGTTCTCTCTCCTCTCCTCCTCTCTCTCTCTCTCTCTCTCTCTCCTCTCTCTCTCTCTCTCTCTTCTTATCTCTCTCTCTCTCTGTCTCTCTCTCTCTCTCTCTCTTCTCTCTCTCTCTTCTCTCGTCTCTCTCTCTTCGCTCTCCTCTCTCTCTCTCTCCTCTCTCTCTCTCTCTCTCTCTCTCTTCCTCTGCTCTCTCTCCTCTCTCTGTCTTCTCTCTCTCTTCTGTCAATTCGAATTCAAATTCGCTTTATATTTGGCAATGGACGTAACAATGTACATATTGCCAAAGCTTATTTTTGGATATTTACAATATAAAAATAAAATAAAAATAGAATCAAAATTGTCAACGGGACAACAGTAACAACAATAACCAAGGGTCAAAATAACCATACATTCAACAATAACAATAAGCATACGCAGTAGAGTACATGTGCAGGTTGGATTGGTCTGTCAGACACTGTCCCTCAACTATTATGGCAAGCAGCAAGATTTAGTGCGCTGCAACCCACAGCTTCTCGGCGTCCTCCCCCAACAGGACAGGTAGCCATTTCTCATCAGAGAGGTCTTTGAAAGCCTTGAATAAGGGTTTCAAATTGGGAAATGAACACTAAAGAGCACTCATAATTGTTTTATAGTTTTTACATTGTCAGGAAATGCAGCTCCGTCTCAGGTTCTGCTGCTTGTGCAGTGGTTGCACAGCCTTTCCTCTACAGGGAGCCAGGTTTTCCTGTGTCTACCCTTCTCAATGGCAAGGCTGTGCTCACTAGCCTGTACTTTTCAAGGTTTTTTCTAAGGTTTTGATTGAGTATGAGTAACCATGGTCAAATATTTTAGCCACGGTGTACTGTTCGATTTAGGCCAGATAGCACTGCATTATTTGCTTTGTGTTCTGTGCTGTGTTTCCCCAATAAGCAATGTAGTTTTGTTTTGACTATGTTGTAATTTGGTTTATCCTGATTGATTGGATGTTCTGGTCCTCTCTCTCTCTCTCTCTCTCTCTCTCTCTCTCTCTCTCTCCTCTCTCTCTCTCTCTCTTCTGTCTGTCTGTCTTCTCTCTCTCTCTCTGCTCTTCTCTCTCTCTCTCTCTCTCTCTCTCTTCTCTCTCTCTCTCTCTCTTCTCTCCTCTCTCTCTCTCTCTCTCTCTCTCTCTGTCTCTCTCTCTCTCTCTGTCTCTCTTGCTCCTCTCTCCTCTCTCTCTCTCTCTCTCTCTCTCTCTCTCTCTCTCTCTGTCTCTCTCCTCTCTCTCTCTCTCTCTCTCTCTCTCTGATCTCTCTGTCTCTGTCTTCTCTCTGTCTCTCTCTCTCGTCTCTCTCTCTGTCTCTATCTCGTCTGCTCTTCTCTTGTCTCTCTCTCTCTCTCTCTCTCTCTGCTCTCTGGTCTCTCTCTCTCTCTGCTCTCTCTCTCTCTCTCTGTCTCTCTCTGTCTCTCTCTCTCTCTCTCTCTTCTCTCTCTCTCTCTCTCTCTCTCTCTCTCTTCTCTCTCTCTCTCTCTCTCTCTCTCTCTCTGCTTCCTCTCTGCTCTCTGTCTTCTCCTCGCTCTGTCTCTCTGTCTCTCTCTGTCTCTCTCTCTGCCCAGAAAAGGGTACTGAGTGGTCTGGCTCCCCCGTCAGGGAACCCAGAATAAGCACTCAGCCTCGTACAGACAGCTTTCCCTAAGGCCACTTACTCAGCCCTCTGCTGAAGTGGACGTGTTGGGCTTGGGGGTCCTGCTGCCCACCAGGCAGAATGAAGACGGCTGATATGTCCAGAGGGGGCTACTGTTACGCCAGTTTATACAGAAAACTAATTTACCTTTAGAAAGGGGTCTATCTCTCTGTGTGTGTGTGTGTGTGCGTGTGTGTGTGTGTGTGTGCATACGTGCGTGCACAAACACTCACGTGTACACCCATTTGTGTGTGAAATTGAGTCAGAACCAATTCCACTCACACACTCCATGACTCCCACGCTGAAACATGGCATTGGGTTACAGGCCCTCAGACAAGGTCTGCGTTGTATCTACGACACCAAGGTCTATTCCCCCCACATCCCTGCTTTTCATATCAGTCTGGAATGAGTGGTAGGAAAGCCCCTCGCCCCCCCATTCTCTGCTTACTTCCACTGACATATACTCACATCCACTTCATGGTTATATTGTGACTGAGCTCACTGTCCCAATCAGGAGAATTGCAGTGGTCCCTTCAAGAGAACGTAATCCTCTCTGCGGTGAGGACATTGTCAGTCTGTATCCTGTCTCTCCACCTGGTCTAGGGTGTCAGTGTCAGTGTGGACTCTGAAGTGTGTTAGTCAGTGATTGACCTCTTATCTCATGACCTGGTGTCCTCCACAGCAGTCCAGTAAGGAGGGGAATACCTCAGCCTCCCTGGGTAAACACCACGTCACTGGGAGTGTGTGCTGGAGAGGGGAGAGGAGGGGAATACATACAGCATGGGAGGTTACTGTGTGTCACTCATACAGGTAACTGACAAAATAAAGGAAACACTAACATAAAGTGTCTTAATAGGGCGTTGTGCCAAAACAGCTTCAATATACCTTGGTATAGATTCTACAAATGTCTGGAATGCTATTGGAGGGCAGCGACACCGTTCTTCCACGATAAATTCCATCGTTTGGTGTTTTGTTGATAGTGGTGGAAAACGCTGTCTCCAGAATCTCCCATAAGTGTTCAATCTGGTTGAGATCTGGTGACTGAGACAGACATGACATATGGTTTACATCGTTGACATGCTCATCAAACCATTCAGTGACCACTCGTGCCCTGCTGATGGGGGCATTGTCATCCTATTGAGGCATAGGCATGGTGGCCAAAGTAATGGCCTGCCCAGTATTTTAATATATGACCCTAAGCATGATGGGATGTTAATTGCTTAATTACCTCAGGAACCACACCTGTGTGGAAGCACCTGCTTTCGATATACTTTGTATCCCTCATTTACTGTGTTTCCTTTATTTTGGTAGTTACCTGTAGAGCGGTAGAGGAAGGTTGGCTGGCAGTTGGCTGAATCCATTTAAAATATGTGCCGAGACACAGACATGCAAACACCTAGTGCATTCACATTACTGCCAAACCTGAGGAAATCCTCCTTTCTTCTCTACCTTTGCTTCATATCAACATTCACAAAGAAATCGCCTCTCCCTCTCTGCTAGCCATTGCCCCACTCTCGTTGGTGATATCATGGCCTTTCCAGGTCATGCGTTTATATACAGTTACTATGTGTCTTAACACGTTCCCTTTCAGTTCTACATATGGACTCTGCTACTTGTTAAAAGCTTTTTGGCACTCCTTCTCCCAGCCTGTTGATACAGCCTACATTTCTTTCTTTCTTTTTCTCTCTCACTCTTTTTTTCACTCTCTCTTTCTTTTTGACCTCTCTCCCTGTAAGGGTGGAAGGAGTGTCATAGCAGCCCTGGTTAACAGATTGAAACCTGTTGGCTCAGCTCAGAGTCCTCTACCCGGGGATAGGGCAATGGAATCAGCCTTAAATGGTAACACACGTCCTCTCGTTACGCTCCTCTAGACAGGCAGATTAGGAATTCTGGGATGCTGACTTGCCCAGCCCCAGTGGATGATTGACAGTTCTCATTAAGCCACTGGGATCTTTTCTTTGGGAAAGTTAGAACCTCACTCAATCCTCAGATTTAGCTTTCGACTTTAGTCTCTCCCTCTCCCTTTCCCATCTCTCTGTGTTTGAACTTCCTTCATCTTAGGGACAGATCAACATTTACGGGGGGCTGGTCCAACTCAAGGTGTCATAAAAATMAATACTCCCCCCTCCCCAGCATGACAAATATTTTCACATGATCCTCCCCATGTACTTCTAAATAAATAAATCATACGTCGATATATGACTTGTTTTACTGTGGATATAGATTATTTTGTACCGGTTTCCTCCAGCATCTTCACAAGGTCCTTTGCTGTTGTTCTAAGATTGATTTGCATTTTTCGCACCAAAGCACGTTCATCTCTAGGAGACAGAACGCATCTCCTTCCTGAGCGGTATGATGGCTGCGTGGTCCCATGGTGTTTATACTTGCGTACTATTGTTTGTACAGATGAATGTGGTACCTTCAGGCGTTTGGAAATTGCTCCCAAGGATGAACCAGACTTGTGGAGATCTACAATTCTTTTCTGAGGTCTTGGCTGATTTCTTTTGATTTTCCCATGATGTCAAGCAAAGAGACACTGAGTTTGAAGMTAGGCCTTGAAATACATCCACAGGTACACATCCAATTGACTCAAATGGTGTCAATTAGCCTATCAGAAGCTTCAAAAGCCATGACAACATTTTTGGGAATTTTTCAAGCGGTTTAAAGGCACACTCCACTTAGTGTATGTAAACTTCTGACCCACTGGAATTGTGATACAGTGAATTATAAGTGAAATAATCTGTCTGGAAACGATTGTTGGAAAAATTACTTGTGCCATGCACAAAGTAGATGTCCTAACCAACTTGCCAAACTATAGTTTGTTAACAAGAAATGTGTGGAGTGGTTGAAAAACAAGTTTGAACACCTAAGTGTTGGACTTCAACTGTATCTCTGGGATCCACTGAACCTGGTTGTAATTGATGGGGGGGGGCAGAAGGGGAAGAGATAAAAGTGATGGATGATTGGGCTGAAAGCTTGGGGTCATAAATTCCCTACCTCATACCACTTCAGTTGACCCTGAGAGAAAGACATCAATACTAGAGGGGAAGGATTTGTCAATGGTGTCATTGGTATTTGTGAAAGACTTTCTTGGAATATATACTGGTCGTCCTCTTTGTGTGTGTGTGTCTGTGCGTGTGCGCGTGTGTGTGCGTGTGTGTGTGTCTGTTTGTTTATCTGTGCCCTAATCAGGCTTTTGCTGTGTGGGGGGTCGTCCCCCTTTCCTGTGGCATATGGGTCTTCTCCCTGGCTTAGCGCCCACCCATCCTTTTGTTTGGTCACGCTGGTCACTATATACCAGCCATGGATGAAGAACAGGCAGTGTGACATTCACTTGTTTGTTTTGTTTGTTATTTATTTATTCTGTACATCCCTGGTTGAAGCTGAGGTGACCTGGTGACTCATTGATACAGATATCGTTCTCTGGATGGTGAGTGCTTTCATACTGGGAATCATAATGCTTTATTTCATCTTTGAATCTGTGAATTTGTTGAATGTACAGTAGATAAATGTAGATGTGTTTTTGTTGTTGAGAGTGAGCTGTGACTTTAAATTGGTGTATCATAGTGTGTAATAGTTATAATGTTGTTTCTGGTGATGGCTTTGTCTGTGATGTAGAAGGCATTCCCACTTGTCATGTCTGAAGAGGAGACGGCTACACCGGAGGTGCTCAGAAAGAACATGTGGCCCTCAGCTCCTCTCGTCCTCCACAAAGAGGATTTGGGTTTGGAATGGTAATCTGGGAAGTGCATTCTGGTATTATCTCCCTCCGTACGGGCAAATCTGGATAGATTAGATGGTCGGTGTAAACATCTTTCATTTCCTCAGCAAGAGAACAAAGGGTGAGATTACGCCAAGCTGTTTTACACAGAGAGATCAAAGGAGCCAGCTCAGTTGCTGTTGCCAATGTGGACCACAACAGCCCACATCATAACAGTGGCTCTGTCCTATTTTTATAAACACACTACACAGCTAACGGTAGAGACATAGGACCACAAGACCTTACGAGGGTTTGATGTTATTTTAATTTCAGTTATTTGTTGAAAATATGTTATATTTTTAAATCCCCAAACCAAACACTAATCCACTGAGTTCCATGTGAAGTTGTCTCCTCATACGGAGTGTGGTTGTTGTCGTTTCTTTGTGTGTGTAAAGTAGGTTTTCTTTTCACCCGGAGTTGATATTGTCTGACTTGATCTAATCGGTAGAAGAGTTTCCTCTTAAGCCCTCCTTTGTGCTGCAGGTCCCCTGTTCTGCCTGAGAGGTTGTCTCTGTCTTTCTTTCTCCATCTCTGACATAGAGACACATCTCAGCCTGCCTGGGCCCTGTATCCTCCAGAGGGGTATTTTACGTAACAGGTCTGAGGAGTTAGAGAGTTGACTGGTGGACTCTGAGTTCAACTCCGGATAACCGGATAGGCAGGTACATTTCTATGGCAACGAATTCTTCAGAACTAACGTGCTCCGGGGCCATGCTTACGCACAGCTCCATTCCCTCCCTCTTGCAAAGATTGCGTCATCATCCCCTTKATTTGAGGAAGACTGATTAAATATTTTATTAATGAAATGTTTTAATGTGTTAAAAAATAGTAATATTAAAATACCTATCACATTACACATTTAGTAATGACCGGATGCATTTGAAGCTTCACGCACAGTAAAACTTTTGTATGACATCATATATTTCTTTTATTGATAGGAGTGGGGGGAAAAAGGTGCTTGTGCATTGATAAGCACACCAAAGACGGCATTAACGATATGTAATAAAAGAAAGACAGCGCTTCTAAAAGCCTATTTCACACCATAGCCTGCTGAATTTGCAAGATAACTTTTCTTTCATTTTGATTTCAACACAAGTGAAAATGTGTCTCTGACTCGCCCAGTGGATTGATGTTTCAGCATTGTCTCAATGAAGAGTTCGGCATTCGACTAGCCATGTGTGACATGTACATGCAGTTACAAGCCTGCTAGAGTTAGTGGCGGACGAGCAATATCCACCGTCGTAGTAAGGATGAAGCCTGAGCTGGAATGTGAAGCTAACTGATGCTGGCTAGCTTTAGATCACCCTGAGTAGATCTGTCTTTCATCGTAGGATACCCCTCAGGAGATCTCAGGCTTATCTGTTTCTGTGGGATCGCTCCTCTCTATATGCCCTCCTGTGATTGGTAGAGAGATCTGGCAGCCCTGAAAGTGCCCTGTGTGTGGTAGGATATCAGGCTGACTGTCTGTGTGGCAGCAGGTGGCACAGGTGGACATGCCTGCTACCCTCTGCCACCCCAGTGACCCATGGAGGGGCGGCTGATGGGCTCACTTGACATGGGCATCAGTTGGCATGGGATGGCCTGCAGACAGGGATGTGTTGGGACGGGACTGAAACAGGTAGGCTCCTGTGCCAGGAGGATTCTTAGTGGGATTAGGTGTGTTGATGGTGAAGCATTTCTACTAGGTCAACCCAATGAGCTGTTTCTTACAACAGACAGGTCCAAACGGAAACTCTCACCTGTTTAAAAAAAAATCTCTTTCTGCGTGACAGTTTCATAGTGGTGACATCATCTCCCAGGGTTCTCTGCTCTGCTGCTCGGTAGTCAGTCTTATTTGCTGCGTTTACTGACAGGCGTGAGCAGAGCTGTTAGACCAGGAAGAGATTTCACTCTCTCACTCTGTCGTCTCTTTCTCTCTCCCTCTCTGCTTCCTCACCTATCTGCCTGTGTGTGTGTGTGTGTGTGTGTGTGTGTGTGTGTGTGTGTGTGTGTGTGTGTGTGTGTGTGTGTGTTTATCCTGGGCATGGGGCCCACGGCTGCGGTTGGGAGTGTGGCCCACTGTGCTCAGCTTAGCTTCATCAGGCTGTTGAACAGGAAGAGATACCCTGTCAGACACAGAGGGAACCAACAGGCTGCTCAAACACAATGTTCCACCCAGGCTAGGGCTAGCCAACTACACTCAACTCCACCATTTACCATGAAGTTGAGAGGAGACTAGAGTGGGACGACTGGAGCGCCGACGTCACATAAACATCTTCTGATTACAGCATCCAAACAATAACAATGTCCTGTGTATTTGCAGATTATTCTTTGGGTGCTGAAATCAGTCGTTTATCATAAAAACTTCATTTTATGCGACGTCGTAGCTCCAGTCTGCTCACGCTAGTCGCCTCGCTACATCATGGTAAATGGTGGAGTGGAGTATAGTCTGCTAGGGCTGGGCTGGCAGAGCAGGCGCAGTTTAAACACAGCTCTCTTTCATGTATTTATTTATTTATTTCTGTATATTTTCATGGGGCATGGTTATTGGATGTTTCATGGCTGTGTACCCCCTGCCAGGATGGCACTATTGTCARGATCGTCGTAGTGAGGATACGCGCAGCGTGATGTGAATACAAATACTTATTTATGACAACGAAAGAACACCGAAACAAACAATTACAAACTATACAAAATAACAAACGACCGTGACGCTAAGAATAACGAGTGCAGACATGCAACATCAACATAGACAATCACCCACAAACCAAACTGGAAAATGGCAACCTAAATAGGATCCCCAATCAGAGACAACGATAAACAGCTGACATACAAAAACCCTAGACCAGACAAAAACACACATACCACCCTCGTCACACCCTGACCTAACCAAAATAATAAAGAAAACAAAGATAACTAAGGTCAGGGCGTGACAACTATAGACCAACAGAGTGGTGACAACAAGAGTCTGTAGTATGTCATTGACAGGTGGTGCCATCTACAACACTCCATCCGGTACTACTGAACTGGTTCTGTTTATACTGTTTATACAACAGACAATGACACCCAGTCTAGTTTCCGGCTAATCCTAGATGGCACCATCCCAAAAAGCTGTCAAGTCCCCTTCTGTCAGCTGTCTTATCCTCTTCCTTTAATTCTCTCAGTCTCTCCTTTATACACTATGTCTTAGAAGGACATTAGAAAAGTGGAGAACGCAATAACTCATAGGTTGTGTATGTGGTGTGTGTGTGTGTGTGTTTGTGTGTTTGTGTGTCTGTCTGTCATGGGCTGCCCTAATGTACATACAGTGACAGAGAAATATTTTAAGACAGATTGTTGTGAGGATGTGAGATCCCTAGCCACAAAGGAAGTGTGAGAGCTATGTTCTGTTCTGGCATGCCATCGTTTTATACCAGCACGCATATCCACTGGTTAACACACTGTGTGGATAGGCTGAGTTTAGCTCAGATGACTGAGTTAAGCTCATAAACTTCTGTATATTTTACATTTTCGGACTCCCTCTTGTGTGATGACTCCCTATGCCGTTGGATGATCAATTCTGGATGGGAAATCCTAATTTGCTAAGCATACAAACTGACACACAGTCTGTACAATGTAGGATGCTCATGCTGCTGGAGAGAGGGGGGGAGGTGCTCTGATACCAGGGACAAATTGAAAGTCGCTGACTGTTAACTTCATTTGACTCCATTCTAAAGGCTCTTGACTTTGTTTTCCCTCTCCCCTCCGGCTCCTCCTCCTGATCCTCCTCCTGATCCTCCTCCTGCTCCTCGTCTTCCTGCTCCTCCTCCTGCTCCTCCTTCTCCTCCTGCTCCTCCTCATGCTCCTCCTCCTCCTGCCGCTCCTCCTTCTCCTGCGCCTCCTCCTTCTCCTCCTGCTCCTCTTCCTCCTGCTCCTCCTCCCCCTGCTCCTCTTCCTCCTGCTCCTTCTCCTCCTGCTCCTCCTCCCCCTGCTCCTCCTCTTCCTGCTCCTCATCATCAAAGTTATCCTCTAAAAGCTCAGCTGCAGTGATAGCCTTTGACAACGCTGTAGAGTCTGCTTGCACGTGTAGAGTGATAGGTTAGATTTGAATCATAACATAATCATATGTGTGCTTACTTATTTTCACACTGGCACATCTATGTGCACCCTTGTCATATTAGGATATGTGGATGATGTATGAGTCATTTTGTATTGAAACAAGGCAGCCCTTTGTTTTTGATTGCCTTGACTTTTTGACAAGTGAGACCTTTGCATATGCATTCCAAAGTCGAACTCTCTCTTTTTGCCCTCTTCTCCCCCTTCGCCAAACCCTCTGTTGCTGTCTCTTCCTCTGCCTCTTGCTGCCCTGCTGTAGGATTATAAGGCAATGATGCTTCAAATCAAATCAAATGCTATTGGTCACATACACATATTTAGCAGATGTTATTGCGAGTGTACCGAAATGCTTGTGTTCCTAGCTCCAACAGTGCAGTAGTATCTAACAATTCACAACAATACACACAAATCTAATAGTAAACTAATGGGATTAAGAAATATATAAATATTAGGACGAGCAATGTCGGAGTGGCATTGACTAGTATACAGCAGAAWACAGTATATACATATGAAATGAGTAAAACAGTATGTAAACATTATTAGAGGGCTTTGCTTGACTCTCTGGTTTCGATGGGTTTGAGCGATGATTATGTTTCACGAATAAGATTGACCACTGTGGCCCATGGGTGTGTGAGTGGTTGTTATGGTCAGAATGGGTGTGAGTGTGAATGGTCACTATGGTTCATAGAGAAGAGACTGGTCAGTGTGGTTGAGAGGGATCCTTTAGGTCCATAAGGGTGTGTATGCATAGTCAGATCAGGAACACTCCCCATGCTGTGGTATTCAACCTCTGGTCCAACAATAACAGCAGGCAGAACAGAACAGAACCCACCCACAAACAGGATGGGAATACACACAATACAGTACTGACCCGCTGACCTGTTGCTCTCTCTCTCTCTCTCTCTTTCTCACTCTCTCTCTCTCT
>NC_036847.1:14654588-14669117 GCF_002910315.2 Salvelinus sp. IW2-2015
TGAGTAGCGGAGTACTATGAGAGGAGAGGATAGGGGCTGTCTCTTATACACATCTAGATGTGTATAAGAGACCACACACACACACACACACACACACACACACCAATTGATCTGGTTTCTGTATATTCTGAGAATAATCATCTCTGACTTGTGTTTGTAATAGCTGTAATCAGGGATGAAATGAGCATGTCCTCAGCCTCTAGGCTGCTGACAGAGCTGACACTTCTATCTAATAGGAGGTGGGTGATGTTGCTAAGCAGCTGTTAGCCTTTTCCACACTGAATACGGTAGAGTTCTGAGCCCATGGCATGGCAGACATGTGACTGTGGACTGGGGGCACTCCTCTGCATGGTCCGTACTATCACAACCTGCCAGAAAGAGAGTGTTCCTAATGTATTTCCCCCTTAGAGGAAAAGCCCAGAGGTCATATTCTGTACAGTCGATCCCTCTGTGAACAATATCAGAGCCGGACTATTCTATCTCCCTGGCAGAGGTCTACTCCCTCAAGATATATGACTCTGAATGTCCATGTGTCATAACATTCTATCAACTTCCTGTCATGTGTTGCACATTTTCCATGGTCCTTACGTGGGCGTGTGTGTCCTCTGTCCCCTAATCAAATCACTGTGATAGTACTGTAACTTACTTACTCCCCTGTATCCCTACATGCAGACATGAGCTCATCCCCTGGACAGCCCACCCCATAGATAGAGGAGCAATGTTTCCACTTCCTCCACCCCCCATTCTTCCTCCACCCCCCATTCTTCCTCCACCCCCCCTTGGTATAATCTCTAAAACAACAGACCGCTTTAGTGTAATGGGGTTATTAGAATCACATTTGAAATGACATTTTGACACGAGTACAAAGAGACTATAGTTGAGACAGAGGGAGGAGATTTGCTCTCTGATGTAGAAACCTCACTGCAAATGATGGGTTTCTGTAAAGAGGGAGCCGTTTTAGATTGTTTCTCACAATCTACGAGGGTGGGAAGTTAGAAGATAATGACAGTGTAGAGAACGGTCAGTGTGGGTTCCTGTGTGTCTGTGTGTGTGGTCCTGTCTGTCGGTTTGACTTGTCACACTCTAGGAAGGAGGAGSAGCTGCGTGTGGAACAGCTCGGAAAGTTTCACATCCTTTCAGGGCTCATAACTCGCACCTGAACGTCCAATCACAGCCCTGACCTGCCAGGCTGCCAACAGATGCTGTCATATCACAGCTCTGTCCTGTGTGGCTGTCGCCAGAAACCAGCCAAACAGAGGCCTGGATTAGAGGTCACCAGGGATCGAATAAGTAATCTGGTCCTTAGGTCACCACAGGGGTCAGTGTTGGTTTGTTTCATCACTAGGGGTCAGCATGTCTGTTTGGCCGTGTGTTTGTCCATGGCCGTGAGAGAGACTACGTCTCTACGGACAGTGTTTAATGTATGTATTTATTTGTGTTTCCTATGTAAACTCTCGATCAGTAGAGGGGGTTCTGTCGTTTTTTTCTGTGCTGTGCTCCGATGTGAAAGCTGTGTTGGTATTTCCTGTTTTCGCTGTGGAGCGACGCCCTTTGAACTCTCCAACAGGCGCTCCCCCAGGACAACCCCACTCTTTACACTCTGGGCCCCATCCCTCGGGGAAACAACAACACATTCACTCATGGATGTTTGTTTTTAATCAATATCCCATAAGGCATTTAGATTTATTTTCAAAATATTTGTCTCTGACTGCCATAAAGTGTTACAGTCCAATTCCTGTCCACATGGTAGCACCCCACATGGTAGAACCCCACATGGTAGCACCCCACATGGTTAGCCACCCCACATGGTAGCACCCCACATGGTAGCACCCCACATGGTAGAACCCCACATGGTAGCACCCCACATGGTAGCACCCCACATGGTAGAACCCCACATGGTAGAACCCCACATGGTAGAACCCCACATGGTAGCACCCCACATGGTACCACCCCACATGGTAGCACCCCACATGGTAGCACCCCACANCCACATGGTAGAACCCCACATGGTAGAACCCCACATGGTAGCACCCCACATGGTACCACCCCACATGGTAGCACCCCACATGGTAGCACCCCACACAACAGGCAGGCACTGAAATCACACAACCTGAACAAATGGCACAACATCGTGGTGCTAACTAGTGACATCAAGGCCTCCACAGTGTCAACGTGAGAGAGAGAGAGAGAGAGAGAGAGAGAGAGAGAGAGAGAGAGAGAGAGGTGTTGTTCTGATAGCTTTATGACTTGTTCTCCCTGAGCATAAAATCTTGACACATCACACCATTGTGTGAGACCTTTTATCTGGTTCTTTGTAGCACAGAGAGTGTCTCTTCGCGAGAGATGGTTGCTATCTGTTGTGCCGGGGTCATAAACGGGCAAATGTTTTGCTGCTGGGACTTTTAGGAGAACTACTGTAATGTCCCCATCTGATAACCCCACAGAGTAGAGGCAGCCCAAAAAGCCAGGGAAGGATAGTGGTTGGGGGGGGCTGTCAGGGCTGTTTTGTTTCTGCCAGTCACCATGTTTCAGTTGTCCACGGGCCCCAGACACTGTATTTCCTTTGCTGGTTGAAAAGATTGTTGACATTTGGAGCAGCAAGATAGGAGCCACAATGTGTGGGAAAAACCACGAGAGAGAGACATTTGACATTTGTAATGTCTTTATTCTTTTGAAACTTCTGTGAGTGTAATGTTTACTGTTAATTTGTATTGTTTATTTCACTTTTGTATATTATCTACCTCACTTGCTTTGGCAATGTTAACATATGTTTCCCATGCCAATAAAGCCCCTTGAATTGAATTGAAATTGAGAGAGAGAGAGAGAGACTGAACAAGTGATTGTATGAATCTTTAAGAGGAGAGAAAAGTAGGGAGAGGTGGAGGGATGAAGTACTAGAGAAAAGGTGTGGAGATTGATTGAAGGTTTTCTGTTCTAGCAAGTCCATCAATCTTTGTGAGAAGGAGATAGATGTTGTGAGAGAGGCGGAGAGGAGACATGAGGAGAGAAATAAACAGGTGAGAGGTGGAGACAGACAGAAACAGAGAGGGTAGTAGCCTGCGTTAGAGAGGGGGTATTGTAGTGGTGAGAGTATGATCCTTGAGAGGGCAGTTGAGTATAGCGGAGAAAGTACTATTGAGGGGAGAAGGGAGAGGAAGGATGAGAGAGGAGAGGAGAGGAGAGGAGAGGAGAGGAGAGGAGAGGAGAGGAAGCTCAGTGTGGGGAGCAGGCCTCGGGGAGGAGGGGGGCTGAGAAGGGTGGGCTGTATTGTTTCACATGCTGAGAGTCTATCAGAGAGGAGAGAGAGGCTGAGTTGGAACAGAACAACTCACATTCCAGCTACTGTAACACAGGGGAAGGGCCAGGCTACAGCACCGGCCCCCGCCTTTCTTTCCTCCGTCTTTCCCTCTCTCTCGCGCTCCTTTTTTTTACTCCCCTCCCAGCAACTCCACAATAAACGTAGACGCTGGTGGCAGTCTACAATTAAGAGTAGCTGTAAAGAGCTCTGGAGCCTTGACGCCTTCGTGTTTTCACTGGAGACACACACAGCAGGACCTGGGTTAGGTTGAAGACGCTGGCTGAATTAGAACACCATCCTCTCTCTGGGACACGCTGGCAGAGGTCGGCTCTTGTTTGTTTTGTTTTCGTCAAGGAGGGGGTGTAGCAGGGTTCACACGGGTACTGAAGGGACCCCCCGCCATTACAGCAGTGTCCCGTGCCAACACCGAGACACGAGGTGGGGGGGGGGTAAGTTACCTTCTGATCTGTTGCGGGGGAAAAGACCACCTTCCACCTCTCATTGTGGGTCTTTACTCAGGTAATGCTGCGTGTAAATCCCTTGACCTGAAGATGATGTGCTTATGGACTGAATATTAGACACAGCAGACTCAGACTGTACAGAGCTGTTGTGTTGTGTTGTTTTATTAAGCCTCATTTTAGCCTTACTCAGCAGAGGCTGTTTGAGTCAGATGGATTTGTTCTAGAAGTGACAGCGTGTTTACTGATGGTGGGAACAGCTATTAGAAAAGTTTTCGTCGGTGTGGCTTGCTCCACTGTGTCTTCGCCTCTGTGGGATGTGCTCGGGTGGGTTTCCCGGCTGAGAGAGGTGTGGGGGGATTTTGAGTGTGGTTATGCTGTTTTTACAGTAAACATTAAGCTGTCGTCTGAGCAGGCTGTTGGAAGAAAGGGTATGTTGTGTGAGAGGAGGTGAGAGTAGAGTGCTGGTTAGATTAGCTAGTTGGCACTGAGAGATTATCCGGTTGCTTGTGGAGTGTGCAGGGCTGTAAGCAGGATCTGTGGTCTGCAGGCTGAGTGGGCTGCACCACTAATGGACCAGAACACCCAGGGCATTGATGCAGGATTAGGGACTGAAATTCCACTGCCCTCTGAGGGAACAGGGGAGGAAATGCAGCCATGAGTGTGTTTGAGGTGGTGTGTTTGTGCACATGTGTGTGCGTGCGTGCATGAGTGTGTGTGTTGAGTGGTGGGCAGGGGTGTAAATGGGGCTGTAGTTTTGATGGCTTGATTTGGCAGACTGTACTGTTGGAATAAAGTGGTTGAATTCCTGTTTTCCCCAGTGTAGAGACCTTTCCTGTTGTGTTTCTACTACAAACACGGCTGTGGTATTCTGGAAAACGAGTATGTGGGGGCTTGTGGGTATTGCTGTTTTGATAAGCTGACTGAAGGTTTTGCTGAGAAAGGTGTTTTCATTGTTTCATTGTGACACTTTCTTGAGTCAGATTTAGTTTCCATGCCCTGATTATGTACTCACAATAAGGCCATGTTGTTGGAAACTAAACCAGCACTGTCTCACAGCCTCTGTCGCACTGCGTCAGACCAGACTCGATCAGATCTCATATCTGTCTCACAGCTACCTGTAGTCTCATACCTGCATCTCATACTCTCTCTTAGTTTCACAATACGAGACAAATACTGTTGAGAAGATATTGCCCCTGGCCCTACTGTAGGTTTGTCCTTCACACAGACCGTGGTTGCCATTACTGTAACACCTAGAGACCTCTCTCTATCTGAGCTGTGGAAGGTCAGAGGGTTTAAAGACTCTGACTGAACAGAGGAATGTGCAGAACGGATTCCTGCCAGTTCTGGCATARACTTTCTTCTCAGTTAAATATGAGCAAATTGGCTTTGAACAGTCATATATTTACCCACCAAGCAGGTCTACTCTAACTTATTGTTTATAGTGTGCATGGGGGTATATTTAAGCATTAAGGCCTGAGGGGGTGTGGTATATGGCCAATATACCACAAACCCCCGAGGTGCCTTATTGCTATTATAAACTGGTTACCAACATAATTAGCAGTAAAAATTAATATTTTGTCATACCTGTGGTATACCACGGCTTTCAGCATTCAGGGCTTGAACCACCCAGTTTATAATACATTTTTGTTCCCGATTTTTGGTGTCTTTGAATGTGTTTTATGTGTAAATATTTGTTTTTTTATTCACCCCAAAATCTCCCTCTCTTCTGTTCCAGGGACACAGGTCAAAGATGGCAGCCTGCTCCAGGGTCGAAGGCAGCCATGTTAGTGAAGGTGAACAGCATTGGCAGGAACCAGTCTGTGGTGCCCGCTAGCGCCCTGCACCTCCTCCACCACAACAACATCAGCCCTGGAAGCCCTGCTGTGTACCAGGTCCACTCCGACAGACCCAGCCCTGCAGGCAAGATGGCTGCCCCCGTGGACCCCAAGCAAGCCATCCACCTGAAGAAGAGAGACAATGGTAACTTCTGCCTGGTGATGCCCTCCACTGGCAGCCAGGTCTACCAGACTCCACAGAGGTGTCAGGCTGGCACCCCCCAGCCCTCCTCGCCCCATTACGGTGCCACTCCGCCCATCTATGATGAACCCCCCATGGATCCACCTATCTATGATGAACCCCCCATGGAGGTGGAGGGGGCCCACCTCCTGAACAGGCCCTTCACACCCTCCACCAGCCTACAGAGGGTCCGCCAGCCCCAATCCCACCCCCAGAACCAACCCCAGCAGCAGCCCAAGCTTCTCCAATACCCAGCTTCTCACCTGAGCTCCAAACACAAGAGAAACCCCTCGGCCACAGATTACAGCCCCGCTGGACGGGAGTGCATCAAACACATGGTCAACGTGGACCCTGCCACCTGCAAACAGAGCCCCTTATCCCAGCCTATCCAGACAGAGCAGGGTCCTGCCCCAGAGCCTGACCTGCCCCCCTCTCCATCCCCTTCCCCAGCCCCAGGCGCGACCCAGCCCAGGCCCAAGGAGGTGAGTCTAGAGAAGAAGCAGTCGTGGCGTCTCCTGGAGTCCAGCGCGAGGAAGAACATGGAGGCCCGACACAGCCGACAGAACAGCCTGGCCTCCCAAGAGTACCCGGCGCCGGCGGCCGTCACCTACCAGGACTCAGGCTACTCTACGGGGCCCTCGCCCAGCCTGAGGAGGAAGAACCGCAGGAGAGCCCTGGGCGGAGGGGCTGGGGGTGCAGTGCAGGGCCGGCCAGGCTCGGTGGGCAGCACTGGGGAGCTCAGTGCCCTGAATGAGAAGCTGATGGCAGAGATGCGGGCAGTGGTGAGTCGCTCAAACACCCTGCGTGGCAGCAAGGCCAGCCTGGACACAGAGATGTCTGAGGGGTCTGTACCACGGGCCCGTTCCCCCTTGAACTCCCTAAAGAAGCACGGGGGCCGCAGCGCCTCTCGGGAGGACATCAGTGCCAGTAACCGCTCTCTGTACCGGGCCGGGAGCGGGAGTAACCACGGCGACGTGCCCCTCTCGCCCCTGGTGTCAGACGGCATGGTGCGTCAGAAACGGACCTATGAGAAGGTGGACACTCTGGAGAAAAGCATCACCAGCCAGAACAGCCTGTCCTCCCCAGAGCCCCCTGTGTCCCCCTCCCAGGTATGGTACAGCCCTCCTCTCAACACTGTGTACTGAAGGTGTTCGTGACTGTTGTACTTGCCTTATCTGTGTCTTAGCATTCAGACCTCTTTGTGTATACACAGTAGAAGACAGAAGGGGCCTGTTCCTCTGGCATGTGTGTAGTTCAGTGGGGATATGTTGACATGTTAGTGTATGTGCCAGGCGCCTGCTGAGTTCCAGGGCCTCTCCAGCCTGCTGTGTTGTGTATAGAACAGTGTGGTGACATATGAAAGGGCAGTCTGTGTGAGGCTGAAAGGGTGGGTCTGCTCTGTACTCTCTCTGTCTCATGTGACGGGGCGTGGGCTGATTATCCTCGTTAGCTGCGTAACTGCAGGTCAGCTGGAATGTCTGCCATCCTTGCCCTCTATCTCTCTTTAATACTGCAGATAGATTGTGGCTTCCATCAATGTAATTGTCTGCATCATTTCTAATCCCCCATATATTTTTTTGTAAATACATACTGTATATAAAATATATATTTTAAAAAATATATGTTCCTTTATTATTTTCCACTAACTCTACCGCCCCTCCCGATAATTGGAGTAAACTAACAGACAACAACACTTAGGCTTCTATTTCCAGTTTATACATACTACAGTTGAAGTCAGAAGTTTACATACACCTTAGCCAAATACATTTAAACTCAGTTTTTCACAATTCCTGACATTTAATTCTAGTAAAAATCCGCTGTCTTAGGATCACCACTTTATTTTAAGAATGTGAAATGTCAGAATAATAGTAGAGAGAATGATTTATTTCAGCTTTTATTTCTTTCATCACATTCCCAGTGGGTCAGAAGTTTACATACACTCAATTAGTATTTGGTAGCGTTGCCTTTAAATTGTTTAACTTGGGTCAAATGTTTCGGGTAGCCTTCCACAAGCTTCCCACAATAAGTTGGGTGAATTTTGGCCCATTCTTCCTGACAGAGCTGGTGTGATTGAGTCAGGTTTGTAGGCCTTGCTCGCACACACTTTTTCAGTTCTGTCCACAAATTTTCTATGGGATTGAGATCAGGTCTTTGTGATGGCAACTCCAATACCTTGACTTTGTTGTCCTTAAGCCATTTTGCCACAACTTTGGAAGTATGCTTGGTGTCATTGTCTATTTGGAAGACCCATTTGCGACCAAGTTTTAACTTCCTGACTGATGTCTTGAGATGTTGCTTCAATATATCCACATAATTTCCATTCTTCATGATGCCATCTACTTTGTGAAGTGCACCAGTTCCTCCTGCAGCAAAGCACCCCCACAACATGATGCTGCCACCCCCGTYCTTCACGGTTGGGATGGTGTTCTTCGGCTTGCAAGACTCTACCTTTTTCCTCCAAACATAATGATGGTCATTATGGCCAAACAGTTCTATTTTTGTTTCATCAGACCAGAGGACATTCAAAGTACGATCTTTGTCCCCATGTGCAGTTGCAAACCGTAGTCTGGCTTTTTTTATGGCGGTTTTGTTTGGAGCAGTGACTTCTTCCTTGCTGAGCGGCCTTTCAGGTTATGTTGATATAGGACTCGTTTTACTGTGGATATAGATACTTTTGTACCTGTTTCCTCCAGCATCTTCACAAGGTCCTTTGCTGTTGTTCTGGGATTGATTTGCACTTTCCACACCAAAGTACGTTCATCTCTAGGAGACAGAACGCATCTCCTTCCTGAGTGGTATGACGGCTGCGTGGTCCCATGGTGTTTATACTTGTGTACTATTGTTTGTACAGATGAACGTGGTACCTTCAGGTGTTTGGAAATTGTTCCCAAGGATGAACCAGACTTGAGGAGGTCTACAATTTTTTTTCTGAGGTCTTGGCTGATTTCTTTTGATTTTCCCATGATGTCAAGCAAAGAGGCACTGAGTTTGAAGGTAGACCTTGAAATACATCCACAGGTACACCTCCAATTGACTAAAATTATGTCAATTAGCCTATCACAAGCTTCTAACGCCATGACATTTTCAGGTATTTTCCAAGCTGTTTAGAGGCACAGTCAACTTAGTGTATGTAAACTTCTGACCTACTGGAATTGTGATACAGTGAATTATAAGTGAAATAATCTGTCTGTAAACAATTGTTGTAAGAATTACTTGCACAAAGTAGATGTCCTAACCGACTTGCCAAAACTATAGTTTGTTAACAAGACATTTGTGGAGTGGTTGAAAAACGAGTTTTAATGACTCTGACCTAAGTGTATGTAAATTTACGACTTCAACTGTATATACATGTTACGGACACAATGTATTTTACAATAGTTATCTTTTGTTTGTTTTTAGTCCCATCGTTCAGCTACCCTCAARCCCTCCCATCTATCTCRGAAGACCACACCATTTTTCAACTYTGCTGTGTTGTTTCTCAAAAGGTCTGAACCGTTCTATTCTCATAGTTTCTACAGATTGTAAATTAAACATACACATTTTTGCTAAGAGTATTATTATATTATTGACTATGATTTTTTAAATCACCCAGCAGTGCTATTTGCAGAGTTAGCTCAAGGTAAATGTTGCAATTCTTCATCCATTCCTGAACCTGCAACCAAAAACAAGCTACCAAACAAATTATCTAATGATTCTGTCTCAACGCAGCAAAATCTGCAGAGCTTGGATGGTAGTATCCCCCATATTTATAACATTCTATTGGTGGCAAAAATGTTGTATAATAATCTTAATTGAAAAATGTTGAGTTTTAAATCCAGCTTTGTTTAATGTATCAGTTCTTAAACCATGTGCCATGGAATTGGTACATTGAAAATCTCTCTCCAACTATTTTGCGATCTATATGGCACAGCTGTCAATGTTTTGTTGAAACTGATATCCTTTTTTATTTGTCTCACCCCATTCTTGAACCTGGGGWGAGACATTCTTACTAATCTGCTACAGAACCAGTTTGGATTTAAGTATGACTTTTGTATGACTGACGCCTTTAGTGGGAGGTCTAACGCTTTAATATAGAATCATTTCTGCCCTCTGAATTCATATTCATTATATAGGCCCGCTTGAAGTTCCAATTCAAATTGACAATTTTTTGCTTATATCATTTAAAATACAGGTCACTAGGTGTAGGGAAACCATAACAAAATAGGTAAACTGGGATATGACTAAAGAGTTAATCGGGGTAAACTGGGACATGACTAAAGAGTTAATCAGGGTAAACTGACTGGGACATGACTAAAGAGTTAATCAGGGTAAACTGGGACATGACTAAAGAGTTAATCAGCGTAAACTGGACATGACTAAAGAGTTAATCAGGGTAAACTGGGACATGACTAAAGAGTTAATCAGGGTTAAACTGGGACATGACTAAAGAGTTAATCAGGGTAACACTGGGACATGACTAAAGAGTTAATCAGGGTGATTTTTCCACAAATAGAAGCTATTTTCCTTTCTGTAACTTTCTATTAAAATGTATTGTAGTGAGATAAATTTTCTCTCTTTCGGGAATATGATTTACCGAATATGTCCACTTCATGGTCAGAACATTTTTATAGTAAACTACATGGTACATGGTAATTCTATCTATCTATCTCTCTATCTCTCTTATCTATCTCTCTATCTCTCTTTATCTATCTTCTATCTCTCTTTATCTATCTCTCTATCTCTCTTTATCTATCTCTCTATCTCTCTTATCTATCTCGCTCTTCTCTTTATCTATCTCGCTCTCTCTCTCTCTCTTTCTATCTCGCTCTCTCTCTCTCTCTCCTTCTCTCTCTCTCCTTCTCTCTCTCTCCCCATCTCTCTCTCTCTCCCCATCTCTCTCTCTCCCATCTCTCTCTCTCCCCATCTCTCTCTCTCCCCATCTCTCTCCTCCTCTCCCATCTCTCTCTCTCTCTCGTCTCTCTCTCTCTCTTCTCTCTCTCTCTCTCTCTCTCTCTCATCTCTCTCTCTCTCTCTCTCTCTCTCTCTCTCTCCTCTCTCGCTAACAAAATAAAGCTCTCCCCTTGTCCTTGTTAGCGTTATAGGCAGTTCTATGGAACAACACTTGCTCTTCCCATGTTGTGTTGGAGATGTGCAAGTGTGTAGGCGATTGTGAGGGAAGGCGTTGTGAGCAGCAGCGTCGTCTCTGTGTCTCCCTGTCGTCTCTCTCTGGGATTCACCTCCCTCTTGCCTCAACCTTCAGGAGAAAATAATGGCCACTGTCGACATCCTGTCCCCTAGGAACAATGCAGAAGAAAGCTGCTCGCTCTCAGTTTCCTGTTGCCAAAGTCTGTGTTCCATTCCAGGAAAAGGGCTTTGCATCGGAGCTCCTCAACTCACATTGGGGTTGTTTTTTATCACGTTTTATCTGTCTTTTCCCTGTGAAACAAATGACTTAACGTTGATGCAGTGTGCAGAGTGTGTATAGTAAATCAAAGAGAATTCTGACAATGACAAGTGAAGACGTTTAGCTGGTTTTACAGAACAAAAAAGTTTATTTTAGGCTTAGGGGTTAGCGTTAGTGTTAGAATTCGGGTTAGGGGTTAGCTTTAGGATTAGAATTCGGGTTAGAGGTTAGTTTAGGAGTTAGGGTTAGGGAAAATTGGATTTTCACAAGTACAGTAAAAGCCTGCTGTGTGTGTGTGTGTGTGTGTGTGTGTGTGTGTTGTTGTTGTGTGTGTTGTGTGTGTGTGTGTGTGTGGTGTTGTGTGGTGTGGTGTGTGTGTGGTGTGTGTGTGTGTGGTGTGTGTGTGTGTGTGTGTGTGTGGGCAGGTCAGCTGTTGGTTCACCTGCACCAGCCCACAATTACTAAGTAACCCATCCACAAACGACGGCTATATGGTGATGAAGTGAACATCTGAGGCCCATAGCTGACCCTATAACACTCTAATTAAGAACATGCAGTTTTAGACTACAGTCGGAGACAGTTGACATTTTTTTGGGACGGGGGTGGAGGATTTCTGCCTGATTTAGATATGTTTCTGCATATTAATTCCCGACTTTGGTAGGGCTATTTGTTAGTCAACTTGTCTATAATTAGATACATGTAGCTTCTCTTTTGTCTTATATGATGCCTAGAAGAACTGAATAAACCCTTACTGAACAGAATAATGTCATAAATCAATAGAATGATGATGACATTGGTGAAGTTCTCTTCATCGCTGCTTCTTCCGCCGGAGCAAAGACGTTTAGGAGTGAGAATAAAATACAATAACTCAACCAAAAAAAGTATATATAGATATGTATATATTTTCTGTGCAAAATGTCCAAAATGACATCAGTTTGATGGGTGTAAGCAATAAAAATAAAACAACCCATCATGTTTCTGATAAGATTTTCAGTTGCTTAGATGCATATTTTATGTGGTTGAAATAATTATCAGATTCAGCTTTTTATGACGCTGATAAAGATAGCAGCCCCTTAACAGAACAGCATCGAACTGCACATTCGTATTCTCTCAAGATACTGAAAGAAAGAAATCATATTTCTCCACTCCTGTTCCATAGTAAAAATGTTGACATACATTAGACATATCATTTTACATGCAAGAAATGCTTGATTCAGCAGGAGTAATATGAAGGCTATGTTAGTAAGATGGCTTATAGATCTACAGTTTCTATTTAACTCATCTGAACAGCAGGCTACAGTTTCCCTTGACGTGCCATAGGCCTATTTTGAATCCTCATCGCCTCACAATCATCACACATAACATACTGTAGCTGGTACTGCTTTCATCCTCTTCTACCACTTCACCACATCTTACCCAAACATTACAGTTCTGGCCTCCCTTCTCTTTATTTTCAACTCTCCTTGTTGCAGCTTTTCTCTTATTGAATTCAACTCGGACATTGTCCCTTTTGCCTCCTTGGGGTGGATGTTAACTTTTCAGTACGTTTCCAAAAGCATTTGGAGATTGGCGTGTAGGCTGATTTGGCGTGCGTAAAGTTAGGCCTTAACCCTTTTACGAGCCTCTACCCGGTCCGGGAGCACCCCCACCCCCCCACACACTAATTAAGCATAAGCTAGCATAGCTTCAAAAGTAGATAGTAGCATCTAAATATCATTAAATCACAAGTCCAGACACCAGATGGAAGATACAGATCTTGTGAATAAAGCCAACCATTTCAGATTTTTAAAATGTTTTACAGGGAAGAAAATATGTACATCTATTAGCTAACAGCGTTAGCAAAATACACCACTAATTCTTAACTCGCATCAGTTTCTTTATCCTTCAGTGCTATCACCAATTCGGCTCAACTAACGATATTATATCCACTAACAAGAAAAAACCTCTTCAGATGACAGTCTGATAACATATTCATGGTATAGGATAGTTTTGTTAGAAAAAAGTTGCATATTTCCAGGTAGAAATCACAGTTTAACAATTGACCCAACCATCAAACAACTCGGACTAGAAATTACTAGATTAGAGCAACGTTGTATGGACCAATTTACTCATTCATAAAACATTTCATAAAATAGACAAACATGAGGCAATGGAAAGACCCAGTTCTTGTATTTCAGACATATTTCAGATTTTCTAATCGTTTTTTCAGCGAAAAAACACAATAAATCCGATAAGTTAGCATACCCACATGTGCAATGTTACCAGAGCATCGATTCCAGCCAAAGAAGCGCTATAAGTAATCACCGCCAAAAATGATTTAATTTTTTCCATAACCTTCTCAGAATTCTTCGATGAACTCCTGTAACATCATTTACATATACATATACAGTTTTTGTTCGAAAAGGTGCATATTTAGCCATACAAAACCGTGGTTTACACAATAAAAATACTAGGAAATAAGCCTCAATATGTCTGACGTCATCTATCAAGAGTGATCTAGTTTAATTGAAAGCTATGCATATACTTGACTAAAAATACAGGGTTGACAGGCATCGAAAGAACAAATTATTCTTAATGCACCGGCTGATTTACACTTTTTAAAATTATCCTTACTTTTTCAAATACAGGGTTGGCCAAGGTGCAGAAGCTATATCAACGCAAACAAAATGGCGAAATATGCGTTTAAACATATTTCGACAGAAAACGGTTTAATCATTTATTAAATATTTGCGTTACTTTGAGCTGTTCTTCATCAGATTTCTTGGGCAATGTATCCTGTCTAGTTATATAACGTCTTTTGGTCGATAGAGTTCCTCTGTCCTTCCGAAATTGTCCCCAGCCAAGCGATAGTTCCTGGACTTACCCGACATAAACGTGTCAAACTTTCAGAAGCGCCACAACAAAGGAAATTCCTCAAAATCGCACTAAAACGGATATAAAATGATATAAAACGGCTCAATTAACTACATTATGATGTTTTTTAACAACTATAACGTACTGAAAACATGACCGGAGAAATATTGCTGGTTAGAAAACGCATTTGGAACGAGGCAGGTCCGATGGCCTTCACGCTTTGAGGCGCAGCGTTAGAGAAAGGGGGTCTCTGTACATTTTTGCGTTTCATTATAATGGCTGTGAACGTCCCATCGATTTCATTGGAAACGTAGATGACGTACAGACACCCAGAGGAAGACGTAGGCAGTGTCGGTTTTCTTCATAGGCATTTCATGTGGCCTTTATTCACAGACCCCAGATCAGAGCGTAAAAAATTTTGAAAATCTGAACCCTGTCATGAAAAGTGCTGTAGAAATTGTTTCTGTACCACTCAGAGGACAAAATTCCAAACTTCTATAGAAACTAGAAGGTGTTTT
>NC_036847.1:14669142-14691767 GCF_002910315.2 Salvelinus sp. IW2-2015
TATTCGCGGTAACTATCTATTTTTCTCACATTCACTCTATCTATCTCTCTATCTCCTCTTTATCTATCTCTCTATCTCTCTCTATCTCGCTTCTCTTTATCTACTGCTTCCCCCTTATCTATCTCGGCTCTCTCCTCTCTCTCTCTCCCCCCCTCCTCTCTCCCTCTCTCTCTCTCTCTCTCTCTCTCTCTCTCTCTCTCTCTCTCCTCTCTCTCTCTCTCTCTCTCTCTCTCATCTCTCTCTCTCTCTCTCTCTTCCTCTCTCTCCTCTCTCTCTCTCTCTCTCTCTCTCTCTCTCTCTCTCTCCTCTCTCTTCTCTCTCGCTAACAAAATAAAGCTCTCCCCTTGGCCTTGTTAGCGTTATAGGCAGTTCTATGGAACAACACTTGCTCTTCCCATGTTGTGTTGGAGATGTGCAAGTGTGTAGGCGATTGTGAGGGAAGGTGTGTTGAGCAGCAGTCGTCTCTGTGTCTCCCTGTCGTTTCTCTCTGGGATTCACCTCCCTCTTGCCCTCAACCTTCAGGAGAAAATAATGGCCACTGTCGGACATCCTGTCCCCTAGGAACAATGCAGAAGAAAGCTGCTCGCCTCTCAGTTTCCTGTTGCCAAAGTCTGTGTTCCATCCAGGAAAAGGGCTTTGCATCGGAGCTCCTCAACCCACATTGGGGTTGTTTTTTAATCACGTTTTATCTGTCTTTTCCCTGTGAAAACAAATGACTTAACGTTGATGCAGTGTGCAGAGTGTGTATAGTAAATCAAAGAGAATTCTGACAATGACAAGTGAAGACGTTTAGCTGGTTTACAGAACAAAAAAGTTTATTTTAGGCTTAGGGGTAGCGTTAGGGTTAGAATTCGGGTTAGGGGTTAGCTTTAGGGTTAGAATTCGGTTAGAGGTTAGTTTAGGAGTTAGGGTTAGGGAAAATTGGATTTTCACAAGTACAGTAAAAAGCCTGCTGTGTGGGTGTGTGTGTGTGTGTGTGTGTGTGTGTGTTGTTGTGTGCGTTGCGTGCGTTGCGTGCGTGCGACCCATGCGTGCGTGCGTGCGTGCGTGTGCAGGTCAGCTGTTGGTTCACCTGCACCAGCCCACAATTACTAATAACCCATCCACAAACGACGGCTATATGTGATGAAGTGAACATCTGAGGCCCATAGCTGACCCTATAACACTCTAATATAGAACATGCGTTTTAGACTACAGTCGGAGACAGTTGACATTTTTTGGGACGGGGGTGGAGGATTTSTCTGCCTGATTTAGATATGTTTCTGCTTATAATTCCCGACATTTTGGTAGGCTATTTGTTAGTCAACTTGTCTATAATTAGATACATGTAGCTTCTCTTTTGTCATTATATGATGCCCTAGAAGACTGAATAAACCCTTYCTGAACAGAATAATGTCATAAATCAATAGAATGATGATGACATTGGTGAAGTTCTCTGTCATCGCTGCTTCTTCCGCGGAGCAAAGACGTTTAGGGAGTGAGAATAAAATACAATAACTCAACCAAAAAAWATATATAGATATGTATATATTTTCTGTGCAAAATGTCCAAATGACATCAGTTTGATGGGTGTAAGAAAATAAAAAGATGTGAAAACAACCCATCATGTTTCTGATAAGATTTCAGTTTGGCTTAGATGCATATTTTATGTGGTTGAAATATTATCAGATTCAGCTTTTATGACGCTGATAAAGATAGCAGCCCCTTAACAGACAGCATCGAACTGCACATTCGTATTCTCTCAAGATACTGAAAGAAAGAAATCATATTTCTCCACTCCTGTTCCATAGTAAAAATGTTGACTACATTAGACATATCATTTTACAMCAAGAAATGCTTGATTCAGCAGGAGGTAATATGAAGGCTATGTAAGATGGCTATAGATCTACAGTTTCTATTTAACTCATCTGAACAGCAGGCTACAGTTCCCTTGACGTGCCATAGGCCTATTTGAAGTCCRCATCGCCTCACAATCATCACACATAACATACTGTAGCTGGTACTGCTTTCATCCTCTTCTACCACTTCACCACATCTTACCCAAACATTACAGTTCTGGCCTCCCTTCTCTTTATTTTCAACTCTCCTTGTTGCAGCTTTTCTCTTATTGAATTCAACTCTGACATTGTCCTTCTGACATTGTCCTCCTTGGGTGGATGTTAACTTTTCAGTACGTTTCCAAAAGCATTTGGAGATTGGCGTGTAGGCTGTTTGGCGTGCGTAAAGTTAGGCCTTAAAGCTTAGGCTTGTGCACTAATGCCAGATAGCCTAAATACCTGAATGTAGCCTATAGATATAAATTGCACAAGAATGATACATTTATAATTTTTTATACATTTATGGATTTTTGTTAAGGTATTATTTTCTCTTTATTCAACCCGCCCTTCAGCCACACAATATTTAATGACCCTAATCCTGTCCGCCCTGCGGATATGACCGCAGGGGACTGTGGGTTATGAGCCAACCCACGCTTCGCAGTGTGCGTGTGTGTTTTCATTTGGGTTAGCCTAGTTTCTCAGTGTGCCTGGTTACATAGGCAGAGAGTTGTTTTTGTCAAAGGCTTTATCAACTCAAACCACATCCACCCCCATAACTTGTAGGCCCGCTCTTCRGCAGTGACTCTGAACAGCACAGCCTGTATGTACAAACTAAAAAGAGAGAGCAAGGACTCACCCAGGCTGATTACACATTTGCGGTAGACAGGAAAAATAAAGGAGCTTTGATGGGGGTGGCTGAGCGCTCCGCTCCCCCACACAAAGAGCCATCCATAAGGTGGCTTAGTCACCTCCACCAAGGAAACACTGCATGCCTGGAGAAGCTCTCCTGAAGAGGGAACGAGAGAAGAAGACATAGAGAGATATAGAGAGGCAGAGGAAAAGAGAGATACAGAGATAGAGATTACTTTCTGCTCTCAGCATCTCTCAGGTGAGTCAGTGATAGACTTGCAGGGTCTCATGCCAGTGAAGTGCTTCAGGATCATGTTTTGCTCGGTCAGTGAGTCAGAGAGATGACGAGTGAGATGGGAAACAGTACGGGGACAGAAACACTGAACAGTGGGATCGTGATCGTTACTGAACACGGCAGAAACTAGGTCACCCTGCAGAGTGGAAAGTGGTGAGTACCAAACAACGTACCCTGCCTGCATCCACCAGACTAGACCGGAGGACCATCACTGGTGTAAAATGTGTGTGTGTGTGTGTGTGTGTGTATGGCGAGATGGTATCATGCAGTTCAGTGAAAAGAATGGCCACCAACCACCCAGGTAGAAGGAAGAGATGGGAAGAGTGTATACCAGATACGGTAAGATAGAGGAGATGACACAGAGAGTGGGAAACAAAACACAGATCTTATCCTGGCTGCAGTGTGTGTTGTGTTGCGCTGGGCTTGGGGACTGTGTATCTTTGCTTCAGAGCATTAATCAGAGCAGTACTGTTACTGTAGGCGGTGGGATGGAGGTTAACTGCCTCTGTTTGTCAGCAGTGTGTTGTTGGTGACTCATTCAAGCTGAGTATTTGAGACTTATTTTCCCACACTAGCGCTTAGCGGGGGTCATGCTAGCTCCAACCCCATTCATCCATCCGCTATCCCAGCTGGGCCACATCACTCCACAACTGGTACATACTCTAAACTCTGCTCTGTTCAATAAAACGCGCCCTTACTCAATTTTTCATTTAATTTTTTATACTCGATCTGGACGACCTTATTAGAATTGTTGGTTTCATTCCAGGACTATTTTTATTGCATAAAGGGGGTAAAAAGTTTCTGGCAGCCGAAATGAAGRCAATCCCTCGTTTTCGAGGGGAAGCGTTTATTTTTTTCTCAGACAATAAGCATTGGGGAGAAGGTCCAGGCAGTCCCACTCTCCACCAGGCTGGTTACTGGCTGGGAGGAACAGAGTAATTAGTGTGGATACAGCCCAGCCCAGCAACCACTACAAAGGCACCAGAGTCCTAGATTTATGGCTCATTGCTCTGGTTCACTGGGGATAATATCATGCCTAGAAATGGYATCACTTACATTCATGATTTACAATACTGTAGGCACTTCTGAGTTGTAGACTCGRCTTGTACACTTTTACTGGGTATGTATACTTACGTCTTGGTATAGTAAGTCTCCAGTGAGAGGATAAGTTACTGACTGTCAAAACTGAAAGCGATGGCCATCTTGAATGGCCTCAGATCCTCRGAGCTGAAAGCAGGTTTGTCTTATGGATGTGTGCATGTACCAAGTGCTCCAATGGGCTCCTATATGAAACTCCTACGTTATGCAGATGAACACACACTCATGTAGAAATAACATATGCGTGTTTCACTGTTTGTTGTCAGGTGTGTGGGAGAGTAACTTGGCAGAGGCAGCCTATYCTGTACAGGGAGACTGGGGCTGAGGCTGTATGCATGTCGGTTGCATTGGCCTTACTGAAATGTGGTTCAAGCCCACAGAAYCCATATCATTCACTGTAGTATATGGAGCCTGACTTAACCCCCATGGAAAGTACTCTCCCGAAGGCCTCCAGGAAGAATGCCGGTCGGGAATGGAAAAATGAAGGGGGTCCTAAATAACCCGACATCKGTAATTAGCAGGATTGGTCTGTAATAGTGGTTATTTTGTCAAACACTAATGTAAAAACTAACACAATTAACCAGGATTTATTTGAACACAATTTGTGGGAAATGTGGCGTTAAGACTGGGCGTCCTAATTTCTGGAGCTTTGGGAACCTGTCCAAACAAGTTAGGCCAAACTCTCTCTTGTTTGTGTAACTTGTGAGTGTTTGCCACTGTCCCTGGCTAGCTGTGCCTGGTTTGAATGTACCCCTGCTTGCCCTGACCCTAAATGTGCCTGAGGAGCAGTGTCTTGCCCTGTTATCTGCAACCTTGTCTGGGAGAGGACATTGTGATGCCCAGGACACTGCTGAGCCCTGTCACACCACACAGGACACTGCTGAGCCCCGTCACACCACACAGGACACTGCTAAACCCAATCACAGACTATCACACCACACACACACACTGACCAGGAAGACTAGGCACTGAGAGCCATCTGGGGCAAACAGAGGCAGAGGAAATGAGAGTGAGAGGTAGTGGACTAAATGAGGGAGAGGAAGAGGAATTACATGAGAGATGGAAAGAGAGAGGAAGAAGGGATTGATGGATCTCAAAGCACTATGAATACCTGTGACAGGCAGCAGATGCAGCCATTTGAGTTAAAGGGAATGGATTGTTGGCAAATAAAGACGGGGGGAGGAGAGAGAGAGAGAGGTTAAGGCCAATGTTGCGTGGCCAAAGCCAGAAAGTCTTAATCTTGTGTCCCCTCCGAGAACTAATGGTTTGGCACCCAGTAATTCCCTCAGGCCTCCCTCACGCTTAATTACCCAGCTAACAAGCCTTACACAACCCCTTTTTTATCTTCATCTGAGCCTGTTTAACCAGCCACTTCGATACGGTTACATCATGGAAATTCAGCATTGGCCACTAAGACCTCTGTTTTCAGCTTAGACTTATTTGTGACTGGTACCTCCATGGCCGTGTTTTATACTGTGC
The DNA here is from genome assembly GCF_002910315.2 of Salvelinus sp. IW2-2015. Classification (NCBI taxonomy): domain Eukaryota; kingdom Metazoa; phylum Chordata; class Actinopteri; order Salmoniformes; family Salmonidae; genus Salvelinus; species Salvelinus sp. IW2-2015. Next base: position 14,674,681 of record NC_036847.1, read on the forward strand.
GATTAATACAAATGATGTGGGTTTGGAGAAKGGCTGTGTTGGCGTTAGCGGGTCGTAGAGGAGCTCCAGACCTGCTGAGGGGGTTAGGGTTGGAAAGCTTTGGACCTGGGCTATGGAAAAATATACCAGTTATACTGCTGACCGACAGCCCACATGATTCATATCACCATTCTGCATAGTTTACTGCACCGCTGAAAACATTCTAATGCTGCTTTTGTTTTTAATACGACCACATTATGAAGGCCGTACTACGTAGGGACGTATGTCTGTTAGGGTCTGTAAAATGGGGGTACCATCCCTAGACCCTACCCAAACAGCTCTGCCAGAACATTAATGAAACCCCTGGTATCTGTTTAACAGATCTGTCAGACTTCTGCTATAGTGTGGTATTACATTGTAAATATGACATCATATGATGGATATGAATGTAAAGCCCATATGTCAAGGTTATTGTTGGTTATTACAGTTTGTTCTTCTTTAGGCCGTGTAATTGAGTCTGAAGAAGACTTTGGTGACACATTAGTGTTGGTTCAGAGGCAGACTCACTATTGTTATGATTGGGTTTGAATTAACTGGATGTTCCAGAGAGGGAGAACCATGGTAGCCATTGGGGATTTGATATGATTCATTGCATAAAGTGGACAAATTGATATCATATTATTAGATTAGTGAAAGTAGTTTAATTTGTATTTGTTAAAGGCCCAGTGGCAGTGGAAGTGTTGTGGCGTGAGGGAAGGGAAGCAGACAGGAGAAGGATACAGAGAGTGGGGGATGGATGTTATGTTACCGTACGCATTTTGATGCGATTTCCATATTGGGTCACCTATTTCTGGAGTGGGATCTGTGTGAGTGATTCCAGGTTTTACTCTGAGGGGGAATGAGTAAACGGATCCTACAGTACGCACGCGCACACACACACACACACACACACGCACACACCACCATAATGCACATGCTCTATAAACCTTTGCAGCATCAGACACATACCATCAACAAACAGTAATTCACATAGGATTCCAGCTGTAGCGTTTGTCTATGCCTTGAATCTTCCTCTCCCTCCCTCCCTCTGTTTTCTTCTCCAGGCAGGAACACTGGAATCCAAGGCCCAGTCGGAGTCCTCATCACACGGGGGAGGTAATGGTCACGGGGGCACCCGGGGATCCCCCCATAGAGTTATCGTGACTGGAGACAGAGGAGAAGGTGGGGGAGGTGGAAAAGGAGGTGTGGGTTACCAGTACCCTTACACCACGCTCTGCAAACCTCCTCCAGACYCCAACATGGTGGACTGGGCCAGTAAGAACCTGAACCAGCACACCCAGGGCCTGTTCCGCCGCCGCGTCTCCATCGCCAACATGCTCTCCTGGAACCGGGGCTCCATTAAGAAGCCCATGCTGATCACCAGCGACCGCACCGTCAAGAAGGAAGCCTGTGAGATGTTCAAACTAGCCCAGGCCTACATGGGGGACCGCCCAGCCCGGCTGGAGCGCCGTCACGCTGCCCTGCTGGTGGTCACTAAGTGCTGGGGCATGCAGGGCCTGAGGGACGAGTTGTACGTCCAGCTGGTCAGACAGACCACTGACAACCTGAACCTGAGGAGCCTGGAGGCTGGCTGGGAACTCATGGCCATCAGCCTGGCCTTCTTCTCCCCCTCGCCCAAGTTCAGACGCTACCTGGAGGGGTACATTCAGAGACATCTGGAGCCCTCCAACGACAAGAAGAGTGAGTGGCAACACCGCTTCTATTGATAAAATGTTTTTTTTCCTATTTATATAAATCTATGAATGTTTTTCTGTGTTTACCATTGGTTGTGGGTTGGTGAAGGTTGTTTATTGTTTCCTGTAGCTGCGGATTTTTTGGTGTTTTGGGGGTAAATTCGATTTGTTTGATTAGACTAGGGTGCATCCAGAGGTGTGTTTATGTTTCCGGTATTCCCGTGTGGTCAAAACAGCCAGTTGATATTGGTTTTCCAGCTATTATTATCTGGGATTCAGGCCAGATCAAACAGGATGCAGCARTGGAAAAGTGAGAAAAAAAYWWKAAAAAGGAGGGGGAGTAAGGTTAAAGTTGAGAGAGCCCAGCACAAAACACCATCATCTGTTTTTCAGATCTACACACGAAGAAGAGTTATTGCGATAAATCTTTAATCAAATAACGTTTTCACTTTCCGCCGTGTTTGCCACTTACAGTCATGCAGCACATTATGGAACAACAGGACATGAAGAACAAGAAGAATTCAAAGTCCCGGAAGAAGAGGAAGCAGAACAATGAGGAGGAAGAAGAGGAGGGTGAGTTTCACTACGGCAACACTTGTTCATTCACACAGGAGAAAAATTGAGCGGGAGGATTAACCCCACAGTGTCACCCTCTTAGAACAGACACACTCACATGAGAGATTAACTAGCTCTGTTTCTATATGAGATTGATTGTTGAAGGTATTGCACACATTTGCATCAGCACAACGCTTTTTAAATGAGAGTAGCACACAAACCACACAAAGGAGCCTTGAGATCCAAGCGCCAGGGCGTCCTGTTTCCCTCTGTGCTGTATCTCTGTTGCCCAGCTGAGCTGGCTAGCACACGCTGCCAGTCGTCCTCCCTGGCCCTGTCTCCTAACCCTCTGGCCTACAGAACATTAGTGACGCTGTCTTGGCCTTGGCTGAGGATAGCTCTCTTTAGAGCGAGCAGAGACACCACCTACCTATAGGAAATATTCTCACATATACAGTTGAAGTCGGAAGTTTACATACCCTTAGGTTGGAGTCATTAAAACTCGTTTTTCAACCACTCCACAAATTTCTTGTTAACAAACTATAGTTTTGGCAAGTCGGTAAGGACATCTACTTTGTGCACGACACAAGTAGTTTTTCCAACAATTGTTTACAGACAGATTATTTCACTTATAATTCACTGTCACAATTCCAGTGGGTTAGAAGTTTACATATACTAAATTGACGTTGCCTTTAAACAGCTTGGAAAATTCCAGAAAATGATGTCATGGCTTTATAAGCTTCTGATAGGCTAATTGACATCATTTCAGTCAATTGGAYGTGTACCTGTGGATGTATTTCAAGGCCTACCTTCAAACTCAGTGCCTCTTTGCTTGACATCATGGGAAAATCAAAAGAAATCAGCCAAGACCTCCGGAAAAAAATTGTAGACCTCCACAATTTCCAAACGCCTGAAGGTACCACGTTCATCTGTACAAACAATAATATGCAAGTATAAACACCATGGGAKCACGCATCCGTCATACCGCTCAGGAAGGAGACGCATTCTGTCTCCTAGAGATGAACGTACTTTGGTGCGAAAAATGCCAATCAATTCCAGAACAACAGCAAAGGACCTTGTGAAGATGCTGGAGGAAACKGGTACAAAAGTGTCTATATCCACAGTAAAACGAGTCCTATATCGACATAACCTGAAYGGCCGCTCAGCAAGGAAGAAGCCACTGCTCCAAAACCGCCATAAAAAGAGCCAGACTACGGTTTGCAACTGCACATGGGGACAAAGATCGTACTTTTTGTAGAAATGTCCTCTGGTCTGATGAAACAAAAATATAACTGTTTGGCCATAATGACCATCGTTATGTTTGGGAGGGAAAGGGTAGATGCTTGCAAGCCGAAGAACACCATCCCAACCATGAAGCACTGGGGTGGCAGCAGCATGTTGTGGGTGTGCTTTGCTGCAGGAGGGACTGGTGCACTTCACAAAATAGATGGCATCATGAGGCAGGATAATTATGTGGATATATTGAAGCAACATCACAAGACATCTGAGTCAGGAAGTTGAAGCTTGGTCGCAAATGGGTCTTCCATTTGATCCCAAGCATACTTCCAAAGTTGTGGRAAAATGGCTTAAGGACAACAAAGTCAAGGTATTGGAGTGTCCATCACAAAGCCCTGACCTCAATCCTATAGAAAATTTGTGGGCAGAACTGAAAAAGCATGTGCGAGCAAGGAGGCCTACAAACCTGACTCGGTTACACCAGCTCTGTCAGGAGGAATGGGCCTAATTCACCCAACTTATTGTGGGAAGCTTGTGGAAGGCTACCCAAAACATTTGACCCAAGTTCAAAAATGTAAAGGCAATGCTACCAAATACTAATTGAGTGTATGTAAACTTCTGACCCACTGGGAATGTGATGAAAGAAATAAAAGCTGAAATAAATAATTTTCTCTACTATTATTCTGACATTTCACATTCTTAAAATAAAGTGGTGATCCTAACTGACGTAAGACAGGTCATTTTTATTCGGATTAAATGTCAGGAATTATGAACAACTGAGTTTAAATGTATTTGGCTAAGGTGTATGTAAACTTCTGACTTCAACTGTAGCAGAAGTATAAGTAAACAGTAGCTGTTTGTTATAAAGAAGCTGTTGGGTGAGTGTGCTTCCTACTACAGACCACTGCTACTTTCATTGTGCCCGTGTAATTGTTCTACAGCTAGCAGCACTCTCTGCATGGTCAGTCAGRGACGTACTCTGACTCACCCCAGCTCTCTGTGTGTCATGACATTCCTGCTCATGTTGTTTGATTCTGAGGATTKATTTGACCAATCAGATGGCTCCTCACAGCTGTGTCCCAGCATTAGGGCCCCTCTCATGATGCAGCGTTCTGCCCCGAGGCCAAACGCACCGCGTCTCCCACACCAAGACCCAGCCTCAGACACCAGACCACATCACACAGTTATCCGCAGCACTGCTACCAGCTGTACTAGTACTGTGACAGAGAGAGTCGACTCACTGCACTACATCATCAACGAGACTATAGCGCATGGGAGAGGTGGAGAGAATTGAGATGGTTGTTGACTCACTCCCCGCACTGCAGTAGAAACCAGTTAGTCATACTCCACATCCGCTCTGGAGTGTTGGCATCGAGGACAGAGGACCTACTGTCTGTGGGAGACTGTTTGTTTGTACTGGAGGGTTGGGTGATCCATACTCTTTTACAGATATGGGACACTGGACAAATGACCCAGCTTCCTGTGATTCAGACCCCAGTCTACGACAGAGGCCCCATGATATGGGCTCGAGTCCAGGTAGAGATGAAGGGGGAGGGGTTTGATGGGGACGGTCGTAGGAATGTCTTGACGGGGGGGAGATGGCATCTTTATGGGCTTCACCAGCTGCCTCTCCGGGCCCAGGCTGCTGAGTGGGCATTGTTATAGGCAGCAGTTTGGGGCCTCAGATCCAGCTCTTCATCAAAAGAAGAGAAAGAGGGCGTAGAAGGTTTGTTTAGGTAGTGCCCGACTTCTCTGTGGCATGTTTAAGAGCGTGTGGCTGACAATGGCTGGGGAGGCCTGTGCAGCCAGGCATTGTGGTGGCAGCAGTGGGCTGTCCTGGGAAAGAAGCTCCCAGTAAAGGGGGAGCGTGGGCAATAGGAGTGGGGTGGATGGGGCCTCTTCTCCTCTCTGTGGATTGAAGGTTGGCACCACCACTTATTTGTATGCAAATACTCTCTTTAGGTTTTCTCTACCTTTTTTTCTCTGGCCCTGGCTGTCCTGTTTAGCATTGAACACTAAGCTGAGGCTCAGGCCACAGGCACAAACAGGCTGCTAGTGCAGAGTAATAAAGAGACCGTTGCTCTTTTATGTCACCTGCTTTATAGATGCCCCCCATCCCCCACATCTATTTCTCCCTTTGTCTTTTATGCATGCATACATACAGTACATACAGATCCATCTAGCTCTCTCTTTCTCTCTCTCTTTCTTTCTCTCTCTCTCTTTCTCTCTCTCTATCTCTTTCCTTGTGGTATTATACAGGAATTACACCCCCCAGGCAGTGTTTATTTTTTATTTCATATTGTTTTAACTAGGCAAATCAGTTAAGAACAAATTATTATTTTACAATGACAACCTACCCAGGCCAAACCCTCCCTTAACCCAGACAACGCTGGGCCAATTGTGCACTACCCTATGGGACTCCCGATCACGTCCGGTTGTGATACAGCCCGGGATCAAACCAGGGTCTGTAGTGACGCCTCTAGCACTGAGATGCAGTGCCTTAGACCGCTGTGCCACTCGGGAGCCCTTGTAAAATCAACACAGGACACTCTCTTTTAGAACTATGGGTCTTAACAGTGGTGTTCATACCAGCTAGCCCTCTACGCTGCCTGGGCTATGTGCCTCAGTAATATCACCTGGCACAGAGGGGAAATCAGTCCACCGCTCCCACATGCTTGTCATTCCAACACTAACACAAGACAGGAGAAGGACGGAATGATCAGGAAGAAGGAGAAAGGATGAGGAGTATGCCACAGCAACAATCAGAGGAGAGGAAAATACATTCAAGATTGGGAGGGGCAGAGGAGAGGAGTGAGGACAAAAACTGGTTGAATCAATGTTGGTTCCACACCATTTCAAGAAAAACTAGCAGCATTCCTAGCAGCAYTCCCAGCAGCAGWCCCAGCAACAGTCCTAGCAGCAGTCCCAGCAGCATCCCCAGCAGCAGTCCTAGCAGCAGTCCCAGCAGCAGTCCCAGCAGCAGTCCTAGCAGCAGTCCCAGCAGCAGTCCCAGCAGCAGTACAGCAGCATTCCCAGCAGCAGCCTAGCAGCAAGTCCCAGCAGCAGTCCCAGAGCAGCAGTCCTAGGCAGCACGTCCTAGCAGCAGTCCCAGCAGCTCCTCAGCAGCAGTCCCCAGCAGCAGTCCAGCAGCAGTCCTAGCAGCAGTCCAGCAGCAGTCCCCAGCAGCAGTCCTAGCAGGCAGTCCCAGCAGCAGTCCAGCAGCAGTCCAGCAGCCAGTCTAGCAGCAGTCCCAGCAGCAGTCCCAGCAGCAGAGTCCTAGCAGCAGTCCAGCAGCAGTCCCAGCAGAAGTCCTAGCAGCAGCCCCAGCAGCAGTCCCAGCAGCAGTCCCTAGCAGCAGTCCTAGCAGCAGTCCAGCAGAGTCCTAGCAGCAGTCCTAGCAGCAGTCCTAGCAGCAGTCCCAGCAGCAGTCCTAGCAGCAGTCCCAAGCAGCAGTCCAGCAGCAGTCCTAGCAGCAGTCCCAGCAGCAGTCCTAGCAGCAGTCCGCAGCAGTCCAGCAGCAGTCCTAGCAGCAGTCCCAGCAGCAGTCCAGCAGCAGTCCTAGCACGAGTCCAGCAGCAGCCCCAGCAGCAGTCCTAGCAAGCAGTCCTAGCAGCAGTCCCAGCAGCAGTCCAGCAGCAGTCCTAGCAGCAGTCCCAGCAGCAAGCCCCAGCAGCAGTCCTAGCACGCAGTCCCAGCAGCAAGTCCTCAGCAGCAGTCCTAGCAGCAGTCGCAGCAGCAGCCCCAGAGCAGCAGTCCTCAGCATGCAGTCCAGCCAGCAGTCCAGCAGAGTCTAGCAGCAGTCCCAGCAGCAGTCCTAGCAGCAGGCCCAGCAGCAGTCCTAGCAGCAGCCCCAGCAGCAGTCCTGAGCCAGAGCGATGTGTGTGTCCTGCTGTCCAGCAGCACAGAGTCAGAGATCAGAGACGGGGCCTTGTGAAATGACTGCCCTGCCTATTAAACATGTGTTTTTACAGCCAGATAAAAGAGAACATCTCTTAAAACAACTCGTATACAACTTTCCCCTTCTCCGTTTCTGTTACAAAGCACTACATCCACTATGTTTGAACATGTTGACGACACTGTAAACACGGCTAGAAGTGGAGAAGTGAAAGGGTTTGTTCTGGACTGAGGTCATCAGGTTTGTCCTGTGTGACCCGTCACCTCTCTGACTATCCCTGTTGAGGCCTGCTTGGCCATGTGGCCTCACAGCTGTGCTCTGAGGTGAATGACCCAGTAGTATGAACTCTGGTGTCTACTCTTCTAAAACGATGCAGTGCTGTAGTAACAGTACGGCCTGGTCGGGCTGATGAATGTTCCCCCTTGGTCATAGTATTCCTCTTTCTCCCCCTCTCCTGGTCTCTGGGAGGGACCTGCCCAATATGTGCCTCCTCCTTTCCTCATTCCTCACTCATTTTCCCCTTTGCACCCCAGTATCTCTACTTGCACATTCATCTTCTGCACATCTACCATTCCAGTGTTTAATTGCTATATTGTAATTACTTCGCCACCATGGCCTATTTATTGCCTTACCTCCCTTATCTTATCTCATATGCACACATTGTATATAGACTTTTTCTCCTGTATTATTGACTGTATGTTTGTTAATTCCATGTGTAACTCTGTGTTGTTGTATGTGTCGAACTGCTTGGCTTAATCTTGGCCAGGTCGCAGTTGTAAATGAGAACTTGTTCTCAACTGGCCTACCTGGTTAAATAAAGGTGAAATATAAATAAATAAATAAATAATTTCTCCGTGAGGACCCTATGATATCTTTGCACCCTTCTCTCTCTGTTGTTTCATGAAGCAGTAAAGTTGGGTTGTGATTTTAATTACTTTTCCTGAGCATTGAAATCCATCTCATTTCCGTCTTGGGTGAGAACAAAGTCCTCCCTCTCCCACCATGTCAGTTCTGTGTGATTCATTCGATTTATGACAGAAGACAATAATCACAAAACCTTTTTAAAGCGTCAAGATCTCGTAGTCTCTCAAAACGCAACTCATCTACCCTCGGCCAAAACTGCTGCGGCTGTTTTGTTGCTGAGGACATGCTTTCACCTGCTTGCCATAAATCTGTGTCATGTGGATGTTTCACTACCAGGGTCTGTAGCCAAGATGCATTTTGGTTCTCACAGTTAGGACAAAATGTGTAGGCCAATGCCTCAGTCGCTCATTCTATGCAGTCTTAATATTGTTATATGGGCCTGACATACAATAGTAGTATTTACAGTAAAAAATAGAAGCAATTGAGGAACAAGTAAACATGCAGTTTCAGTAATAATAGTGGCAATATCAATCAATCAATCAATTTTATTTTATATAGCCCTTGGTACATCAGCTAATATCTCYAAGTGCTGTACAGACACCCAGCCTAAAACCCCAAACAGCTAGTAATGCAGGTGTAGAAGCACGGTGCAATAGTGCATTAATAACAGTAGTAGTAATAACTGTGATAGTAATACTTTGCACTAGTAATAGTTAAGCGGTCAGTGTTTGACGTCTCGGTGGCTTTAACCTTGAAGCACAGCTGTTCCCTACAGCTCTATATGCTGGGTTATATTACTCCATGCTGGCTGGGCAGGATTCTCATGGAATATGCAGAGCTGATATCCAAAATGCTCTGCGGTGGACAGATTTGGTTTTAATGATTCATTGGTAACAAGATCTGTCGGTGGAGTTTTATCACTGTGMAATAGAAATAATACAGCCTCAACACTGAGGATGTTGACATGCAGGCAGATAGAAAACAGCAACGGATTGTATTACCGCCTCAGGATTGGTCAGTAATGGTGTCTGTCATCTCCCTTCTCTCCAGGCCTGCCAATCAGCACTTATGCCAAGTACTGCTATCGCAAGCTGCAAAAGGTCGCCGTCACTGGGGTCAAAAAGGTAGGAAGGTCATCCTAAAGCACTATTAAAAGGGGAGGGGGGGGGGGGGGGGTGTCAGACAAGGACAGAGGGTGTTGCTCCATCTCTCACTGCTGGTCTGGATTGAGGTTTCATTTCCAGACTTTCTGCTGCAGTTTTCTACTCTAATGATCTGAAGGGATATAGGGACTCCAACTCTCCCATCAGACAAAGAGAAGTGGAACATTTCTATTGTTTTAATGAGTCAGTGTTGCCCCTGAGGTTAGTGTCGGCCGTGAAGCGTGGCACTGACTGAAGCATTCTGGGAGCTCTCACATATGTTAGCAATCATCGCACTGGGCCCTTAGGAGTCCTCAGCAAAATAGGCACTAATCTGTAAACCCAAACTGAGGTGGGGGGTTACAACAACCTTTTAACCCCCCCTTCCGTCATCTGCTCTCTCCCCATCCACACTGGACACGTGGAGCTAAAGATGGAGTTCAAGTCTGAGCTCGCACCCCCCAACCAACCCTCCATCACTGCAGCAACAGTCTCCCAACCTCCACCCTGTCCTCTGCTGTGTCCCACCCTGTAATCAGCTTGCCCACAGCCGGCACACTGCAGCCTTACTGCAGCCCCAGACCAGGCACTTTTACTGGGGGCTATATTTAACCCTCTGAGCTGCTGAGATGGAATCTGGGCTTTAAACATGGCTGGGTGTCTCCTTCTACTGTATACAAGGGACCTGACCTACAGTTCAGCTGTGATTACTGTAGGGAAGTTACAGTAGTGTGAGAGACTCCAAGTGGGCCTCAAGTAGCCTACCTAGATAATGGGCAAGTGACAGCTTTCAACCAGTTTAAAACTTAATCAATAGACTTGTGGTTCTAGAGCTGTGCTTAGGGTCAGGTCCTGTCTACAGAAGACTCTAATGTATTTTTTTCCTTCTCACAGGGTCTAAGGAAGCCCACCCTGGAGGAGTTAGACCAGGGGAGAAAAGCCATTGTGACCCCCTCCCTGTTCGGCAGTGCCCTGGAGGAGATCATGGAGCGTCAGAGTGAGCGGTTCCCGGAGCGCAGGCTCCCCTGGGTGCAGGTGCAGCTGTCCCAGTACGTCCTGGCCCTGGGAGGGGCCCAGACAGAGGGAATCTTCAGGTGAGTAGTCACACCAGCACACCAGGCTGGGCGGCAGACAGAAGGGGTGGAAGGATGGAGGGGGCAATGGATAAACATAGTGTACCAGAAACGGTCTCTACAGATGAGGATCACTCTGAGGTATGGGGTAAGTGATGTTATGGGGGTAAAGAAAGACAGGCGTGTAAATACAGTTTAGCCTATGTGGCAAACATGGGATGCAGAATAAGGGACAGATTTAATCCGATCTCGTTTTATCTGCTATGCACGTTTTAAAGGTAATGTTCCCGCATTCGGGGAGACCACATTCACGGTAAACGCTGAATATGTCGGCTCAATCGGAAATTACCTTTAAATGTCAATCAAGGTATATCGCGGATCTTCCATGGTCCGGATTGAATCTAGGCGTAAGACTGGGTCAGAGGCTTTGCTTCATCAGTAAGAAGCAGTACAGTCAGGGCTGCTCCTGTTCTGATACTCCTGTCCCAGCCCAAGACAAGGCAGCATTACGGGACCCGCCTCACCGCCTCAAGCCTCTATCACATCTACAGCATCATTGCGCAAAATGGTTCGCAGCATCATCTTGATATGTGTGCAACAAAAGTTCAACATTCACCTTCTGCTACTATTTGTGTCAAGCCGTCTACGCAAACAGTTGGATAAATCCAACGTATCCACCACACAGAACGCTCTGCCTGCAACTGACTCTGCAACGCAATGCTGCAATGCAAACACAGTGTTCCATTGGAGATGAATGTACTTCTGTACCAAAACGCAATGACGCTGTCAGTGTGATCGAGGTGTGAGACTCCCATTGGCCGGGAGGGGAGCAAGTTAGCCTGAGATCAGAAGAGAAAGAGTCTATGTTAAATCACATAAACAAAAACAGCATCTCTTGAAGGGGTATTCTACAAAGCAGGATCAATGAGTTAGTCAGCTAATTTTGATGACCAACCAGAAATAACTATTGACTTTCTGGTTCATTAAGAAAGCTAAACTTAGATATGTGTTTTTGGTTGTTGAGTCGATTAGCCCATTCCCATTTCAAGCTCATCTTCCTAATGTAAGAACAATTAGAACAGTTAGTGTTAACTCATTGATCCTGCTTTGTAGTATACCCTTCTGGACCTATGGGCTTTGGTAAACAAACAAGCCATCTGGTTAACCTGGGGACGTTAATCATTCACTGACTGTGCTGTGGAGAAGAGGAGAGGACAGCACCCCYTTCTCTCTGATTCAGACTCTCTCCTGGGGCATCCATATAGACGTCTGCAGCTCTGACGACCCCCCTCCCCGGTCTGGCTCAGACTGAGACTGGTGGTCATCCAGAGAGATGGTAGTTCAAACAAACATTAATATGTTTGACATTACCAAATGATACATATTCAGACTAAATCCCTCTCACACAACAAAGAGTGAAAATCCACCAAATAAAGCTTTTGCCCCGGCATGCTTCAGATAACAGCATCCAGTAATTAAAGACATTTTTTTGCATGTGTAATGTAAATACAGTAGGTATAGTTTCCCCTTTCTCTCCCATTCTGTTTGTATTGGAGTACATTTTGATGCAAGTGTTTTATCTGCACACAATCTCTGTATAAGTTCCTCTTTGTCTAAGTTCTCATCACAGACTGACAGATTGTGGACTGTATATAGAACAAACAGGAGATTGATATGAACAAATGTACACATTATTATTTTAAGCCAGTTCCCTTTTTGTAAGAGTCACATCTCCATTTTGTCGGGTGTGTGATTTGAAAATTGACAGGAAATCTACCCTGGCAGTTTATTTTAAAAACCATGCTATGGGAGGATTGTCTTTATTTTTGTTTTCTTATTTAGCTTCAGGGTTTATTTATTTCTACTCGACATGGGTCCCTGTGTCAGGGATATGACTGATGTTGTCCTTGTGGCTCTGTGATTTTGCTTAGGTTTTTCTTCTTGGCACAATCAGTTCCCTTGTAACAGATACCTCCGGACGTGTAGCACTGCTATGTCCATGTCTGCGGATATGAAATTACTTTCATACTAATTATAWATAAGTGGTATTGCATAACCATGTCCACCTGGGTTCACATATCCCCCATGTGTGGACTAGACCTTGGCAACATGCTAAAGTCATGCTGTGGTTGTCCCTGGGCTGCTTAACGGGGTTGCTGCACCACCTAGTGGGGCTATGTCACAATCCAAGAACAATATCAATACTCTCATACAAGTACTCAGTCATATTGAAATAGGAGATAAAGCTATTACTTCCTAGTCTCTAGCGGTTATACTTCTATCTTTTGTGTCTCTTCCCTCAGGGTGCCTGGAGATATTGACGAGGTGAATGCACTGAAGCTGCAGGTGGATCAGTGGAATATTCCAGAAAACCTTGGCGATCCCAACGTCCCAGGTAAAAAAAAAAAATCCCTGTCATTCAAGCTCTATTTCTCCTCTTGGCTGATGTCTTTCTTGACTTGAGCAACTATCTATTACCTCTTTTCAAATATGTGTTGTAAAGGCTGGAAACACTACTGTATATCGTACAAGCTGCACACCATTGTGTATTGAAGGGAGTGTCTCTCTCTCCTCTAGCGTCTCTGCTGAAGCTGTGGTACAGGGAGCTGGAGGAGCCAGTCATCCCTCAGAGCTTCTATAAGCAGTGCATCAGTAACTATGAGGATCCAGAGGCAGCGATCAGTGTGGTGCAGTCTCTGCCTGAGCTAAGCAGGCTGGTGCTCTGCTACTTTATACACTTCTTACAGGTAACCCTCCTACATATAGGCCTCTCGTCTCCCCTCGCTATCGCTCTCTCTCTTTACAGGTTTATCTGTCACTTTGTATGTTTTGCAGTTATAACTACATAATAACTGTAGGTTTTAATATAAACACAATTAACAAACACCACATACATGTCTCTGAACTTCACTTTCGCCCTAAACTCACCCCCTCGCTCTCCTGCAGGTGTTTGCCCAGCCCGTCAATGTGAGTAAGACCAAGATGGACGTGAACAACCTGGCAATGGTGATGGCTCCCAACTGTCTGCGCTGCCAGTCGGATGACCCGCGCATCATCTTTGAGAACACACGGAAAGAGATGTCCTTCTTACGCATGCTCATTGTTCACCTGGACACCAGCTTTGTCAAGGGCATCATCTGAGGAGGCCTCCTCTAGACCGCTCACACCACTCTCTACTGCCACCTCACCCACAACAAGCCCGCTGTTCCTTCACACATGTCACATCTCAACCTTAGATTCTCTCTGGTTCACTAACACCACATTCTGAGGACTACAGACAGTGGACTGCCCAGAAAGTGACTGGATATCAAGACAGATTTCCTGCTCTGAATCATCTCGTTTGAGACTTTGGGACAAGCTCACATGTGATGGTAATGGGAGACTGTTTATCAGTTTTAAAGCACACTGCAGGACATATTGTACATGCTATATGTATCTCCCCATGTTTCTGCTCCAAACACTGGACCGTGCTGGCGTGAGATTCAGCATATGAAGAGCAATCACAATAGGAGACTGTGATGCACATTAAGCCAGAGTGCAGGGAGAAATCAAGCCAAATCTCATTTGTAAATATGGGTTTTTAAAGGATTTCTTCCTGCTTTGAGTGCCACATACATATCTGACGCTATGGTCATGAATTATGTCTCGTCATGTGTTCTGAAATAACAAAATGAGGGGAAACCCACTCTGTATTATAACCATTCTCTTTCCTTTATTGTATTGGTGTATTCAAGCAATGATTTCCTTCTCATTCTAACTTAATTTGGAATGCTTTTTTGATTAATTTAATATGAATTCTTTCTGGGTTGCCAGAGCTGCAGGATGAGTTGACAAAAAGGTTTAAGCTACTCCTGACCTCTCCACTGGCCTCAGAGACAGGTTCACTCTCTAGGTAAAAAAAAAAACATTTATTTCTGAATAAAAGTTTCTCTAGCAGGAAAGATTATTCCCAATCAGTAAGGCATAGATGTGTGTACATGTGTTAGAGATACAGTCTTGGACTAAAATCATTAGGAGCATTTCTTGTAGCACTTTCAGCTGTTTTACTCCAGACAATTACAGTGGGCTTATTTCCCATCCGTTCAGAGAAACACAATTATACCTTTGATGGAGCTTGTAAAATAGCAAATTTGAGCTATTAGCAGGTCAGGGGGGAAAAATGCAGGAGAAAATGAGAGCGCTGTCGCTGCCTGTAGCTAAAGCCTCACCCACACCAACAGTTGTGAATTTACAGTGCGGGCCATAGGGAGGGGCCATCTGGCAGTGGTTTGAGGGTCTGAGGTACATTAGTGCCATAGACTGGGAGGAAAACCATTAAGACAAAAACACAAGCTGATTTACTATTTTTAGACAGTATTGCCTAACAAGGACTTTCCTATTCCTCTAAATCTCGTGCCTCATGATGGGAAGAGGGTTTAAAATCCATATTTCAGCTGTCTTAACGGCCATGCTGTCGCTGTTATATTTAGCAGTGTGGTCAGGGTTTGGGTTTTAGCGCCCCACATGTTTTCTCTGTGTCTACCTCATCTTAGTGATGGGGTCTGTGCTGCAATGCTGTCCGTGTTTGCGCGTGTGTGCGTGCGTGTGTTTGTGTGCACGTGTATGTACGTTTTTGCACATCAGTGTGGGTGTTTGTGTATCGACTGTACATGCGTGCGTGCGTGTGTGTGTGTGTGTGTGTGTGTGTGTGTGTGTGTGTGTGTGTGTGTGTGTGTGTGTGTGTGTGTGTGGTATGAGTGTGCTGTCTCTTATACACATCTAGATGTGTATAAGAGACAGCAGTGTGGGTGTTTGTGTATCGACTGTACATGCGTGCGTGCGTGTGTGTGTGTGTGTGTGTGTGTGTGTGTGTGTGTGTGTGTGTGTGTGTGTGTGCTGTCTCTTATACACATCTAGATGTGTATAAGAGACAGGTTCATATAGTATATACTTCGTAGTTACTGGAAGCTGGAGCCCCTAAATTAGAGGGTGTGTTTAGCCAGAAAAAAATGTATCTGGAGGCTAGATGGTTGTTAACCCCTTTTCTGCAGTCACAGCTTTTACAGCGGCCGTGACTCTGTGCCTCCATTTCTGCTTTACTGTTCATCTTTTGAAAACACAAACCCCCAGGGTTGAGTACTCCATAGCCACATCGGAGGATATACCCAGCTTTCCCCTCACCTCCAGCCAGCAGGGGCAGTGCTGAGGTGGGCAGGGTGGAGGATGGCGGTGCACAGTGCTGGTAGTTCTGGGAGTGCATCAGGGATATACAGTTGAAGTTTACATACACTTAGGTTGGAGGCATTAAAACTTATTTTTCAACCACTCCACACATTTCTTGTTAACAAACTATAGTTTTGGCAAGTCTGTTAGGACATCTACTTTGTGCATGACACAAGTAATTTTTCCAACAATTGTTTACAGACAGATTATTTCACTTATAATTCACTGTCACAATTCCAGTGGGTCAGAAGTTTACATACACTAAGTTGACTGTGCCTTTAAACAGCTTGTAAAATTCCAGAAATTATGTCATGGCTTTAGAAGCATCTGATAGGCTAATTGACATCATTTGAGTCAACTGGAAGTGTACCTGTGGATGTATTTCAAGGCCCACCTTCAAACTCAGTGCCTCTTTGCTTGACATCATTGGAAAATCAAAAGAATCAAAAGTCCTCCACAAGTCTCGTTCATCCTTGAGAGCAATTTCCAAATGCCTGAAGGTACCACGTTCATCTGTACAAACAATAATATGCAAGTATAAACACCATGGGACCACGCATCCGTCATACCGCTCAGGAAGGAGACGTGTTCTGTCTCCTAGAGATGAACGTACTTTGGTGCGAAAAGTGCCAATCAATTCCAGAACAACAGCAAAGGACCTTGTGAAGATGCTGGAGGAAACCGGTACAAAAGTATCTATATCCACAGTAAAACGAGTCCTATATCGACATAATCTGAAAGGCCGCTCAGCAAGGAAGAAGAATGATTAAGTAGTAGTAATAGTTAGTGTTAAAGGAGAGGATAAGGGCAAGTGGGCCAAACCAAATACGACCAACACTTTCTCCTAATGAATTCGATACGCCGATTATCAAAAGTTAAAGGGGGTGACGCTTGCTAAGCACGTGTTAAAGAGGAGTACACCCATCCCTAAATCCTGTGAAATTGCACCGGGAGCGTAGGTTTTCAGGTAGTGAATAATTATTCATTTGTTAAAAGTGGAATAACAGAGGTAGTGGCGAGCAAGTTCATTGTTGGTGATTGAGGAGTAGACTTTTGTAACTTGCATGTGAGGGATGACAGGTGTTCTGACGCGATCTTCACAAAATAGATGGCATCATGAGGCAGGAAAATGATATGGATTATATTGAAGCAACATCTCAAGACATTAGTCAGGAAGTTAAAGCTTGGTCGCAAATGGGTCTTCCAACATGGACAATGACCCCAAGCATACTTCCAAAGTTGTGGCAAAATGACAGGTTAAGGACAACAAAGTCAAGGTATTGGAGTGGCCATCACAAAGCCCTGACCTCAATCCTAGAGGAATTTGTGGGCAGAACTGAAAAAGTGTGTGCGAACAAGGAGGCCTACAAACCTGACTCAGTTACACCAGCTCTGGTTCAGGAGGAAT